>NW_013654292.1:0-162433 GCF_000499385.1 Eimeria necatrix
TCAGCAGCAGCAAAGTTGAAGATTCAGCAGCAGCAAAGTTGAAGATTCAGCAGCAGCAAACTTGGACTCAGCAGCAGCAAAGTTGAACATTCAGCAGCAGCAAAGTTGAAGATTCAGCAGCAGCAAAGTTGAAGATTCAGCAGCAGCAAAGTTGAAGATTCAGCAGCAGCAAACTTGGACTCAGCAGCAGCAAAGTTGAAGATTCAGCAGCAGCAAAGTTGGACTCGGCAGCAGCAAAGTTGAACAGTCAGCAGCAGCAAAGTTGAAGATTCAGCAGCAGCAAAGTTGGATTCAGCAGCAGCAAAGTTGGATTCGGCAGCAGCAAAGTTGAACAGTCAGCAGCAGCAAAGTTGAACATTCAGCAGCAGCAAAGTTGGATTCGGCAGCAGCAAAGTTGGACTCAGCAGCAGCAAAGTTGAAGATTCAGCAGCAGCAAAGTTTGGATTCGGCAGCAGCAAAGTTGGACTCAGCAGCAGCAAAGTTGAAGATTCAGCAGCAGCAAAGTTGGACTCAGCAGCAGCAAAGTTGAACATTCAGCAGCAGCAAAGTTTGGATTCGGCAGCAGCAAAGTTGGACTCAGCAGCAGCAAAGTTGAAGATTCAGCAGCAGCAAAGTTGGACTCAGCAGCAGCAAAGTTGAAGATTCAGCAGCAGCAAAGTTGGATTCGGCAGCAGCAAAGTTGAACAGTCAGCAGCAGCAAAGTTGGACTCAGCAGCAGCAAAGTTGGATTCAGCAGCAGCAAAGTTGGATTCAGCAGCAGCAAAGTTGAAGATTCAGCAGCAGCAAAGTTGAACATTCAGCAGCAGCAAAGTTGGACTCAGCAGCAGCAAAGTTGAAGATTCAGCAGCAGCAAAGTTGAAGATTCAGCAGCAGCAAAGTTGGATTCGGCAGCAGCAAAGTTGGACTCAGCAGCAGCAAAGTTGAACAGTCAGCAGCAGCAAAGTTGGATTCGGCAGCAGCAAAGTTGAAGATTCAGCAGCAGCAAAGTTGGATTCAGCAGCACCAAAGTTGAACATTCAGCAGCAGCAAAGCTGAACATTCAGCAGCAGCAAAGTTGGATTCAGCAGCAGCAAAGTTGGATTCAGCAGCAGCAAAGTTGAACAGTCAGCAGCAGCAAAGTTGAAGACTCAGCAGCAGCAAAGTTGAACATTCAGCAGCAGCAAAGTTGAACATTCAGCAGCAGCAAAGTTGGATTCAGCAGAAGCAAAGTTGAACATTCAGGAGCAGCAAAGTTGCAAACCGAGCCACAGCAAAGCTGCAAAGTGAAAGTGAAACTCCACGAAGAATGCCGTGGCAAGCCCCAGCCCAGCAACGCAGCTGCAGCAGCAGCTGCAGCACTTT
This sequence comes from Eimeria necatrix, assembly GCF_000499385.1. NCBI lineage: Eukaryota > Apicomplexa > Conoidasida > Eucoccidiorida > Eimeriidae > Eimeria > Eimeria necatrix. The sequence goes on from NW_013654292.1 coordinate 1,342, forward strand.
GGGGGCTTCGACTTGCCTTGAAAACCACAATGTCCCCCACGTTGGTGGTCGGCCCCTTGTCGTGCAAAAAGAGAATATCGCCCCGGCTGAAGGCGGGAAGCATTGAGCCGCTCAGCACTACCACTACGGGGGAGGGGCTCCCGGCGGCGATCACTAAGACTTTCCAAAGCATGAGTGCTGCAGCAGTGGCAGCAGAGGCAGGCAGCAGCAAGTTTGCGGAGAATTAGCGGGCTGGTGGGCCTTGCTGCGCTTTTTCTGCCCCCTTTTTGCATTTAAAACTCTAAGTTTGAACAATTCGATGCGTGGAAAACAATCACCTGCGAGAATTACGCAGCACAGGCTGAGCACCGTCAGCAGGACCTCCCGCGGGCGACGGCACAAGTGCCGGATCTCGTCCCAGAGGGAAATCCCGAACTTCTTGAGTTCTGTGAACATTTTAGAATGAGTTAAAGAAGGCGAAAACCCCCGAAAGGCGGCTACAAGCCGAACTCTGCGAAGTTCCGTATCTTTCCTGCTCCTGCTTGCCCCCTGTAGGAGGAGCCAGGTGAGCCCTGAGAAGACTCAGCAACACCCCACCCAGATCTGCTGCGATTCTTAAAACCACAACATAAGAGTTATCAGCTGGACAGGGCCCAGTTTCCGGACGGAAACGTTGCGTTCAGACTTTCATTCCGAGACTGGAAGACTCGGCGGCGTCAAGCGCGGCACTCCGCGTAACGTCTGCCTCCTCTTGGCGACTAAGTGAGATTTAACAGAGCCACTTAGTCCGAAATCGTGACGCAACAACGGCAGACCCATGCAGCAGAACATGCGGTCTGCAGCCGACGCTGTCCGGCGCATGCAGGCGGCTGCAGGTACCCCGGAACTGCTCGTGGGTTTTTTATTCCCCCAACTAGCGCAATATTCTCGCTAAAACACCATTAGAAAATAAATAAAATGTACTGCTTACGTAGGCGAACGTTCCAGTCCACCCGGAAGAAATTCCAAAGCTCAGGCACAGAGGGGGCTGCCAGATGTGGTGTATGATTCAGTTCCAATGCAACAAGTGAAAATGATGTCTAAATGTGAGTCATATCGTCCTCCAATAATGATAAATTAATTATTCTACTTCTACATTAGTGTAATGGGGGCTGGAACAAGCAAGGAAAGTGCGAGGCACCCATGTTGGATACTGAGTGGAGTTTAAGATGGGGGCGCTCTTTACTTTTCGCATCAAAAGCACCGCCTATACAAAAAGAGCTATATATAACCAACAAGCATCTAAAAGTTTCTGCTTCTGAGATTTTAGTCGGAGTGCACCTGTATCTGCATTCCGCGGCTCCAACAAGTGTCGCTTCTAAACGCGGATGTGACTATGTTTAGAAAACCAATGCCGGTATTCTTTCTGGCCCACACTGCAGCTTGTGATGACGTTTACCCGGCAAGCTTGCAATGGAATGAAGCTCTGACAGTTTTGGGAATTGCTTGCTGAGCCGTTCTGCAATTATTCGCCCCCGTAGTTTCGACCTGATAGTTAGCTCATTCTGTAGTGTAACAGCGGCCTCACAATGCGAGAGGAAGACTCGGGTAACTAGCGCGGAAAGCCAGCAGCAACTGAACAAAATCCAACTGAATAGCATTTGATTCGTGGCACGAAAATGAGTAAGGCAGTGGCGATAGTTGACTCAATATAAAGTGCGCGCGTGGAAGAGTTTTCCAGACGGGGGGGAACGCTTGCATGCAAAACTTGGTAACAGTAAATTAAGAATTAAACGGGTTACATTAAATTAAGAATTAAACGCACTAAACGCGCGCACCAATTCACTTACTTTGAACGCATGCCCGACACAAACACACCCAACGGCGGCTCTCAGGAGTGCAATCATTAGCCACTTTCCCACGTAGCTGAGCTAGGGTGCTGAGACCCTTTGCTTACAATTTCCAACTGTCATAGCTGCGGAGGGGCCCTTAATAGAGATAGAGCCCTTCCAATACTCTCACGGATAGCTGAGTTTTGGCCACGGCGAATGCTGTATTGGCTTCTGAGCGCTACACGCAGCTCTCGCCGACAGCCAGCTATCAAGCTTAGCGTACTGTTAAGGAGAAGATTCATTTGCAGGTATTTGAAAATGCGAAAGGCCTCTAGGATTAAAGATGAAATGCCCAAAGAACAGCCGTCAGCCACCAGAAGGCTTGACACGCTCAAAATAAGACACACCCGACGAGTCTTCTTGCGTTTCAAAACGACATACTTTTCCGTCTATTCACTTTCACAGTACTGAGAAGTGAGAAGGGCCGCGCTATTGTACATTCAGAGGCACGCTCATACAGTCCACGCGTGTTCACAGCTGCAGCGTCGAACAGCCAGTGCCATACTTTGGCAGTTCCTGCCTTTTGAGTCCCTCGTTTCAGAACTATTCTTCACGAAACGATGTCTCTGAGATAAAAGTGACACTTTTTCAATGCACTTATTGAAAATAACTCGGATGACCCCTCACTAGCCCGTTCTCACAAGCATTCTGCAAAGACAATAGCGCCTTGCACATTAGGCCATTGCAGGCTTGACTGCAGTATTCCACAGGCCTAAATGTCAATACTGCAGTACTGTAATTACAGTGAAAGCACAATCAATTGGCGGTTACTTCAGGCACAGCCAAAGGCTTGCTGAGCGCGCCGAATTTGAGCCTGCAAGGCTCTTCGTCTTGTAAACCTTAATCTTAATACAAGAAACTTATGCTTTACAGTAAACAGACGAAATTCAATGTGCAAAGCTGGTCAATGCTTGCAAAAGTTACATAGAAAGGACAGAGAGGATTAAACTGCATCACGACGGGCATGAACGTTTCACCAAAGCCTTTCCCTCTTCTGCCAGCCTTCATTTCTGCTTGAAATGCAGCACAAATCGAATCTACGCTATCACTCAAGATATAGGAGTTTTCGAGAGGGCGAGAAGTCTGTGAAGACACCGGGGCGTGCAAGAGCAGTCACAGGCACTGTCAGGCGAGATGCAGCAGCAAACACCTCCTGTCTCCACCAATATTCAGCTCGCCATTCTCCTTGCAACACTACCATGAAAAGAATTAAAAAATATTAAATGAGCATGCACAAACTGCCAAAAGCTAGAGTTTCCTCTGGGGCTGCTACTGCTGGCAGCGCCTGTGTCCCACGTCACTGCATGCATCAGGTCCCCACACCTCTAAGAAACTGCAGAAGCTGCATGTCTAAATAAAGGGATAACTTCAGGAAATTTATGCAAGGTGAAGAGCAGCAGCAGGGCAACGGTGGCCTCACGGCAAGACTGGAAGGCGCTGCACCGACAGCAGAATCGGCAGCAGCAGCAGATCACGATCAGCATGCCTATGTGAAAGGGCCCCTCCTACTGGCTATCGTTGCAACGTACTTTTCGGTTACAACCGCAGCATTTAGGCAGCAGCAGCAGCAGCAAAAATCAGGGCTACTACGTGTTCCACGCCTTGCCTGCGTGGGCGAAACTGCAGTGCCCTTTCTTTCTTGAATGGAGTAGCAGCCCCCAGAAGGAGCACCGTCACTGACCGGCCCGGTAGTGCCTCAGTTTGGCAGCTGGAGCCCTTGAGTCAGTAGAAGGCCTTCATCCGTCGCTCTGTTGGACTTGTCCACTTCGCGTGCAGATGTTTCCGTATTAGCAGCACTGGCATGCCCGGCCCGCATCCTGGCGTCCTGCTTGTCGCGAGGGAGCAGCGGCAGTAGAAGAGCAGCAGCAAGGCAGCAGCAAGACGTTTAAGTGGCTCAGGCTTGCAGCGGCGGCAGTTGGGTTGCTGGGGCTTCGGCTGTTGCTGTTGCCCAGGTGTACAGACACTCCGATGCGGTGCAGGTGCTAGGAAGCGAACCGCTGCAGTTGGTCTCGAGGGATTGCGCGCCACGTCCTGATGAAGGTCACCAACTACAGCAAGCGAACTGGAGAGCAGCAGCAGCAGCAACAGCAGCAGCAGCAAAATAAATCCACAACCCACCAAAATGCAGGTAGAGGACTTTGACAGGGCTGTCAGCGCCCTCTTCTCCCAGGGCAGTGCAGCTGTCAACCCCGCGACTCGGTGCGAGGCCGAGCAGTACTTGCGCGGTAATTCTTTTTGAATTCTTTAGACTCTGCTGCCTTTGCTTTGCTGCCTCTTTGCTTCTTTGCCTGCTTTCTCCCCTTCCCCCTGCAGCTGCAGCAAATGGGTCTTTTTGCTTTGGGTAGAACTGACTAGCAGCGCGACATCTTGATCTGCAGCTCCTGCCCGTGGGCTTGTGGGGGCTGGGAAGTGTTGCTGTTGCTGCTGCAGGAGCAGCAGGACTGTATGCAGCAACAGCAGCAGCAGCAACACCTGTTGCCATAATTGCCTCATATGTGTGCTGCATGGCAAGCTGTTTTCTGCCCGGGGTGCTTTGTGCTGCAGCGGTGTGCGACAGCAGCAGCGGCACCACGCTGCTGCTGTCCGCGTTGCAGTCCCGCTGTTCTTTTGAGGCGAAGTTCTTCGCCCTGCAGCAGCTTCTGCAGCTGCTGCCACAGCAGCAGCATCAGAGACAACAGATGGCTGAAGTGCTGCTCAATGTGATGCGACTGAGAGTATGCAGCGCATCTGCCTGGGCCTGCAGCAGCAGCAGCAGCAGCAGCGGCCCAGAGACCGACAGCACCGCCGCACAACTTGCTGCTGCTGCCTCCGACCCAGCTTCCAGCCCCGATGCTGCTGCAGTGCACAACAAGCTGGCCCTCCTAGTAGCTCGGTTACTGGCTGCTCAGGTCAACGACATGGCTGAAGCAGCAGCAGCAGCAGAACCGGCACCAGCAGCAGCGGGTGCTGCTGCTGCTGCTGCTGCTAGAACGAAGGCTGCGTTTCTCCCGCTGCGGCAGCTGCTGCACCAAGAACTGACTGCCCTTTGTTTGCACTTGCGCAAATTAGAAGACCCATCAGTGGCAGCAGTAGCTGGCCAGTGCTGCGCATGCAGAAACCCGGCTTGTGCTGCACCGGCGGGCCAAAACCTTGCGGCTACACTGGAGTCGCTGCGGGTGGCGCTGCGGGTGCTGCTAGTGGTCCACCAGGAGTATCTTGAAGACCTGCCAGCCTCTCCTGTAGGCTGCAGGCTAGTTTTGGGGAGTTTAGTGGGCTCTGGGATTTGCTGCTGCTGTTTGCTTTTGGTGCTGCTGTGGCTGCTAGCCTGCAGTGGCGCCGCCGTGTCGGCAGAAGTCCTTTGTGCGCTGCTCGCCTGTGTTGTCTGCTGCAGCTTTCTGCAGCACTTAAGAGCTCGTTTCCTTACGATGAGGAAAACCCCACAAATGCGGCTGCTGTGCTCTGCCCTCCACCGTTCTCGCCTTTGCTGCTGCAGCTGCTGCAGCTGCTGCAACTCACATATAAGGAAAGCCCCGCACTAGCCAGTTTGCTGCAGCTGTGCTGCTCAGTGGCGGAGAGGTACGTTGGGTGGATTGACTTGCTGCTGCCACCTCCAACAGAATCAGCAGCGGAGGCGCAACGCCAGAACAGCGACAGCAGAAGCAGCAGCAGAAGCCCAACTTTGCTGCAGTTGTTGGGGGCAGCATGGCTGTCATCGGGTTTTCCGGATGCCGCTTCTGCAATCGTGGTGTTCATACACCGGAAAATGGAGCCTGTTGCGAGGATTGATCTTTTGTGCCGCATGGAGGTGAGCAGAGCAGCAGCAATCTCTCCTCTTCAAGAGCCAGGCGTTTAGACTTATCGTTTGCTACAATTTCTTGTGACCCCTGTTCAGTTAGCGGAGTGGCTTCTGCATCGCATCCCTCTCGCGGAAATTGCGGCATCCCCGACAATGATTCTTTCTTTCGGCTCCGTAGTAAATGCAACAGTTGCAGCGCTGACGGAGTCGACAGCAGCCCTGGCAGAGAGGCTAGAGGCAGCAGGTGAAGGCGGCTTTTTGGGCTCTTCAACAGGCAGCAGCAGCCCGCAGGTTGCGTGCCGGGACCCGAGGCAGCTGCTGCAGCAGGTCAGTGCCTCAAAAGTGTTTATATCTTTGTAGAGCATTGAAGACTGAGCTTTGGGACGTGTCCTGTTTATCTCCCAGCTGCTCGGTAGCCAAGTCTTAAGTAACGACAGGCAATGTGCTGCTAGCTATAGTCAGGCTGTAGCGTCACTGAGGCCTGCGGGCCCTGTAGGCCCTGTTTTTTACTTTGACTTTGTTACTTTATCTTCCACCTCATATCTTGTGCTCGCTCTGCACAGGGGGTGACTGCCTTGTGGGCAGTTCTGCCTCTATCCGTCCAGCTGCTGGGGTCTGGTGGCCTTGAGGTCTCCAGCACTGTTGTTGCGTCTCTTTCCTTGCTGTTTTCTAAAGCAGCAATATTGCAGCGACAGAGCACTCTGCTGCTGCAGCCGTCGCCGGCATCCCGCCTTGAAAATCTCTTGTTGGAGTTGCTGCAAGTACTTGTCAAGAGGGTCAGCTTGTTGTCCGCTTTGCGTCGATTTCTTCTGCAGCTTGTGGTGCCGCTGTCCTGCTTTATGCTGTGACTAGGCAATACATTATGGAGCGTTTATGTGCATTGGGTGTGGCTGCAGCTTGCGGAGGTCGACTTGCTGATGGGAGCAGTGCAGCAGCAGCAACAGATGCAGGAGCAGCAGCAGCAGGTCATCTACAGCAGTTTGGATGACGATGAGGTTGAGCAGCTGTATGCCTACAAGGAGGTAAATGGGGCTTTTGAAACTTTGTGGGCATCTGCTGCGAGTGATTTCACAGTATAGGGCGAGACTGGGTAATGTGCCGCTAGTCAAAGATATGGGCTTTCCAGTCATCGAACCCAATTGCTCTGCGTTTGTAGTTTGTCTCAAGGTCCTTAGTAAACAGTCCAGTGATATTTCCGCTCTTGGGACTCACTGCTCAGGCATGCAGTGTCATCTGCAGCAAATGCATGCGAATTTTCGCCTGAGGCAGCTTCCGCGCGAAAAGGCCTCGAGGCTGCGACTCTGGAGCCTTTGATTTAATTTGGAAATTTTGCGACGCAGGCGCTCACTGCTTTGTATAGGAAGGCCTGCTCGGCAAATCCGTGCCGCGTGCTGCAGTGGATTGAGGAGGGACTGCAGCAGCAGCTCCAGCAGCTCCAGCAGCAGCAAACGCCCCAACAGCGCCGAGAACAACAGCAGCAACTCTCGTCACTGCTTCACATGATTCTCGTTATGACGGACGACATTGGCGGTGCGATATTATGCAATTACACCTCATTGCTGTTTGTGCTGTGCGCGCGAAGGCTCGTTGACCCCAGTATTGCCTTTGTTTCTGTGGTGTGAGGCTCTTTGTGTTCAGATCTACAGGAAAAGCTGAAGGATACATCTAGTCAGCTGCATGCCTGCCTACTGAAGCTGCTTCAGCTGCTGCAGAACATGCATGCGTCTCCTGCATTTTCTTCGGCTGCATCAGCGGAGAATTTCATGAGGGTTCTTGTGCGCATTGCTCCACTCTTTGGAAAGCATCAGCAACACATCCCTGAAGCTCTTTCTCTCTTGGCGGGACCCCACGGAGTTTGCAGCAGCAACAATAACATTGCGCCTAAAGCTTGCCTGGCGTTGTTGCGTTTTGTGAAGAATTGCCTCCCCTATTCTGCTGCATACACGAGACTGCTGCTGCAGCATTTGCTTCAACAGCAATGCCTTGATGTCCCTCGCAGCAGCAACCATAGCAGCACCAGCCCGGCTGCGCAACAGCGCTTGCGTCCAGCAACTCCACCCAGCTGCAACAACAGCAGCAGGCAAGAGCCGCTGGCTGTGGCAGCTGCAGCAGATGTTTACGTAGTTCCCAGGGCTTTTCAGGTAGAGCAACAATTGCTGTTGTATGAAGCGGCAGGCGTCCTTTTGGGTAGCAAACAACAGCCGCAAGCAGCTGCTAGTCGCCAGGTGCAGGGCCCTGCATTGACGAATTCGGAAGAGCGCGTATTGCTGCTGCATGCGTTGCTTTCCAAGGCAACGGCAGCCTTCACAACGGACATGGTGAGCGCTGGCGTAGTTTGCATAATTCCCTATGGAGTTGCACGGGCAGCAGCGGATGAATATTCTGCAGCTTCGTAGAGGAGCTTGCGTACTTGCTGTTGATTGGCTCAACGCAACTCAGTCGCCTGCGCAGAAGCTAATGGCTGGGGACTTGGAGTTTGATTCATTCTAAATACGGCAGCCACGGCGTCTGCTGTGTCACCAAAGCAGGTATTTTTGCTTGAGAGCATTATGGCATGCGTTGTTTGGCATCTCAGGCGGCCTATAGTGCAGAAGCCTCGCCGTCGGCCGCAGCTGCGGTTGCTGTTTACTGGGCTCGTTGCGCCAACGCGTTGGCGTCATTGTCAAAGGGGTTCCAGCCCTTCAAGATGTCGGCCGCGGCTGGAGGAGCCAGTCCTGAGGGAGCGGCCGAAGGTTCAGTCGTGGTGGAGCTCAAGAAATCTTGGGTGCAGGCGCTGGAGCTTTTCACCAATGCCCTACTTGTGAGAAGCTGAGATATGCGGCTAAAGCGGTTTAGGATTTACAGTTGAAGGCTTCGGATTTTTGGTGGTGTCATGTGAATTCTACAAAGAACTGCAGCTACATCTACGAACTCGCCGTTATTTTTACATCGTCGCTACTGTTGCGGGCTTTTGTGACTACGTCGGGGCTGTTTGACTGCGATTTCAACTTAACATTTGTACTGGTTCTAAGCAGACTTTGACCCAGAAGTGGAGAATTGCGCAAAGAATAGAAATCGTATACTTTGGTTGTTCCTGCAGGTTGCAGGGGTTGAGGGCAGCCCCTTGGAGATAGAAGGTGCGAGCTTGTTGGTGCTGCCGCCCTTCTTGCCTGCATGTATCTTCTTATTGCGCCGTCTGATGTCGTTACTGGGCCCTCTTGCTGCCTCTCCCATTAGTGCAGTGGTGCCTTTGCTGTATGATGCCATCTTGGTGGAGGCAGATAGCCCTGCAGCAGCGGCAGCAGCAGCCAACAGCCTGCAGCAGCAGCAACACTCCCCGGAGGTGGCGGCCGAGCATCTGAGTGGATTTTGCATGCAAGTTCTGGTATCTCTGAAAGGCCCCGAAGTGGTCGCGCTGCTCCTGCAGCACTTGCCCTTGTGAGCTGCGAATGCTCGTGTAGGAGTTAGATCGGCAGTTAGTCCTTTTCGAGTCTGACGGACGAGAAGGCATGCTCTACAAGTTCTTTTTAAGTCACGCTCCTTTTTTAGATAGAATGGACAAGCGACTGCTGAGCGGCATGTGTGACAGATGGGTGTGTGCTTGTTCGTGCAGGATTTTGGAGAGACACTTGGGCTTATACTTGAAGGCAGTTGCTGCGGCTGCTCAGGAACCTAATTCTGCCGAGCTCCAGCGGGAATGCCGAGGGGTGCAGGAGCAACTGGCGCTGCTTCTTGCCACAGCGGCAAGAGAAGCACCGGTGGCGCTGCTGAGTTTTGCTGCTGCATCGGTGCTGCCTTCCAGCAGCAGGGGCAAGGACAACAGCGGCGTCCCCATCAGCTTGAGCACGATCGAGCAGTGCGTATCAACGGCTATCGGCCACCGTGTTAGCGCTAACGGCAACAGGGAAACAGGCGCAAAACACGCACTGTTGCAGTTGCTGCATCAGCAGCAGCAACAGCTCCACGTGCTGTTGTTCGCATCTTTGCATCGTTCACGAGGGGCTTCTGCGGTTACTTCAAAAGCTCCTCAAGGGACTCCTGCATCAGATGAAATATGTAGCACCGCATGGAGATGCATTTTGCTGTTCCTGTTGGTGTGCTGCTGCTCTGGGAACTGCCCGGGAATTTCAGCAGCAGCGGTGCAGGCTTGGGGACAACTCGTTGCAGCACTTATTTGCAGGCCGGAAAACTTAGTGGATGCTCAGCACGAGCAACTGCTTCAGAAACTGGCCGGACTTCCCCTGGAACTGCGGCAAGTACAGGAAGCAATGCGGGACTTTACTTGTCAGAATATTGCCCTTGATGCTCAGCTGCGCCAACGCCGCACGCAGGCAGTTTCGGCGGAGGCCCCGCAGCAGTTGGAGGAGGTGCAGCTTCTGCGACAACAGCAGCACCAGCGCGTTCAAGGCATCGACCTTCAGCGTGCTGGGCAGCAGCTTGCTCTTATTCTTCCCTTGTGTTCCCTCTTTTCCGTTGTTGCGGACCTCTTTGCGTCGCTAAAGACAGATGACCCTCAATACATCAAGGTGCGCGCTCCCACCTGCTGATCATTGTGGTCCCCCCTCCTTCAGTTAACTCAGTTCTTTTCATTCAGCTCCTAGTGTACAATTATAGCAGCTTTTCGCATTACAGAGGTGCGTAGGCAGTGCGTCTGCTGGTTTCGTCTTTGATTACTCCAAACTGGCGTGCATTGTCTGCTAATTTCAACGACCGTTCGCGGAGTGCACAGCGCAGTAACCCACTAGCGTCGTAGTTGCTCAGAGCCCCTTTTAAGTAAAAATTCGTGCGAAACTGTCATGTACTGCGGGTGAATTAACAGCTTGCAGCAGATATTGGAGGCCTATGGCGTGTTCTCGCCTACGGAATTCCTCCAGGAACTCCACAGCGCACGGCTACAGCAGTGGCAGCAGCAGCAGCAGCTGAGGCAGGAGCCCAGCTTAGGCCAATATTTTTCCCACTACGCAACGGCATTCAGCAGTCACTGAAGGACGCCCTAGTTGCACGTGTCGGAAATCCTGCTTGCGCTGCCGCTGCGCTTGTAGACGTATGCCTTTGTCAATTTAGCTCTTGTAGTTGAGCGTTTTTGTCAATCTGTTCTTCTTCATCGGCGTGGAAATAGCTATGGCAGTACCCCCTTCAGCTCAACTACTAGTGAATGTTGCACATATTGTGCGTGGTTTGTGTGATGCAGGCACTGGGACAAACGGAAGGGCAGCAAGTTAGAGAAGTAATTCGAGCTTGGCAACGGCAGTTCCTGTCTAAGTAGGCATACCGGCAGAGAATAAAGTGTGGCTGCAGCAGGGCGAGTGTTTGCTGAGTGTGCACGCTTTCACTGCATGCTTAGCCACAAGTACGTTGTACCCTAGTCCCCCAGCGCAGGACCCATGTAGGGGTGAATACCCCCGGTTCACTGCAGATATGTTATGGGCCTAGTCCCCGACGTGTGACAGTAACAGGTAACATTTGCCAACGCTCTTTTTGGCTGTAATGTAACTTCTCCATTGGATTCGTGTTCTTGCAATTATCGGAACCAAGGCAGTCTTTGGCTCTGCTGCTTGCAATTCTTCGGAGACTCACTTGATTGCTGGGGGAAACTGAAGTGCTGAAGAAGTCACATGCGCACGAGGACTGCATGCTGCGAGTACAGGCAATGCAGCAGTATTATGCTGCCATTTTTCACTTGGTAATGCACAATAAAAGTAAAAAGATCCGTGTAGGCCAGCAAGAGACAACGAATGTATTTTTTTTGCCACAGTATTCTTGGGCCACCGATACTACCGTTCTCCGTTTCACCGGCATCTGCTGTGCATTTGAAGGCCTTAAGCTGAATTTAGAGGCACTTCTCATAAGTACTATTCAGAGGAGGCTTGTGAAGTAATAGGCCATGTGGCAGCATTTCCTGAGAGCATTGCCACGGATGCCGCCCACCATACACGCTCGCCTATCCCAACGCGGAAGCCCAAATGTTGTCTGATAATTCTGGAAACTGTTTATCCTTTCCAAAACTATGCGTATTGTCTTCTCTGCGGAAGTTCTTCCCCCATTTGGCATGTCTGTCGTTAGCAACTACACTAGCAGGGCGTGTGATTAGTAGGCGAAGGGCAGCGATAAAGTGCATCTGGGCGGTGCAGCAGCGTCCCCACAGCGTCACTGAATTTTGCCAATGCAGCTGATTTCTAGACAATTAGTAGCTCCTTGAAAGCTCGCACGCACTCAGCTGCCTGTGAAGCACAGACGAAGGTTCTCCACCGCGCTCAACCGCTAATCATGCATACCAGCTAGACGGCGGCGTCCTACAAATGTACGAGGGACGCAGCTTCCTCACGGGAAGCCAGTGCGGAGTGACACTACAGCGTCTTCAATAAAGTGTGAAGTGTAGAACAGGAACTGCGCTGTGTTCAAGAGACCTGCTTGCACGGCGTGGCGATTTTCTGTGGTTGTTCCATGAGTCCAAAGTGAGCAAAGCTGCCTCCAGCGTTGTGAACCGCAGCTCACAGTCACCCACTTCTCCTTTTTTCTCTTCCAGTGCACAGAAAAGCGGAATCACTTTGGCGACGGCTTGTAAAATGCGCCACAAACAGCCTTCAGCATCAATTGCCCGAAGCGCAACCAGCACTGCGCATGCCTTCAAGTAAAGACTGGCTATCGGTACGGGACTCAGGTCACCGTTCGGTGTGCGCGACAGCCTACTCGCTATCAATGTTTTACGTGGCCTAGCACATCTTATTCGCGAGTGTTTCTGTTTACTCAAGACACTTCGTGGAGAAACTGTTCCTAGGCTGTGCCGAGACAAAGCCGCCTTGACGGAACATACCACGCCAAATAAGCCCAGAAATCATACAGGACTGCTGCAGGTGGCGGCAAGTGAACAGCTCTAGCGACCCACACTTGTCCAGCATGACAGAGACCTTTTAGAGTGCATCATCGACTAGAGAAGAACCTGCCCCAACTTTTCCCAAGTTCTTCCCGTGTGTTTTACACTGAGATTTTCGAAGAGGGCAGTAGAGCCTTAACGCAAAGCGTAGCATGAAATTCTCATTACACTGTCTCGCTGGGTTGCATCAGCCTTACACTGTCTAATCGCTAGTGGAATACCGTCCACCCTGGCGGCGCTTGGCCAGGGAGAGGAGCGGCTGCCGTCACCCCTTGATGAAAACGGCTCTGAAGCCCGCCCTGTGGTCCAGCCAGTGGTATTCTGAACAACGTGGAGCACTTATGTGCAGTGTGACACCAAAATATTGGTTTGTTTTACTAGTCTAAACTGTTCGGCTGCAGTGCAACTATATTCAAGCTATGCCGTAGAACACCCGGGCATGCAGGCGCTAGATGCGACAGCACCGTTCACAGCGAGACAATACTTGAGGACTAGCATTGCAAAAAGCAGCCTGCAGCACATCAGCCGCTTCTATGCATTGGGTCTTGGCCTGAGGCAGGACTGCAATTGGCCGCTTTCTGACAGAAGCAAACTAAGTGCTGCTGGTGAGATGCCGCACCTCACGGCCACTATCGTATGCTAAAGCCAGCCCCTGTCGCTTGAAGGGCAGTGAATACTTCCAACCGAGATGTATTCCGAGCACATGGAAGTCATTAACACGTGCATTTACAGAGTGCACGAAAGATCGAACACAGGGCATGCCTCGTGCCATACCACAGTTGTTAACATCAAGCCATCAAACAACCACCAAAAGAAACCTGTAGTCAAAGAATTCAATGCACATCCTTTCAAGCGTGAAAAAAACAACCATCGATGGCTTGCTGGCTTTTGCTGGTGTGTGAGAAGGATATGTTTCCCAGACCCAAATCAGCCCCAACGGGCCCTGGCTGCTGTACACCAAAGTTGTGTAGATTCCGGTGCGTCCATCTTTGATTTTGTTTCCCTTCCAATTTTCGGCTGTCTGTATCGGTCAGTAGATTCCATACTGAATATTGTTAAACTGGTGTTGACGCCAGGCACTATATGTCTGGTATCAGCAGCCGCAAACACAATGGGGACGCAGGGCGAGACATCGATGGATACCCGTTTTGACGGTCTGTTTGCGACCGTTGCTGAGCAGGCTGGTGGAATTGAGCCTCTTTTTGACTACTTCTTTGGGTTCTTGTGCCGTAAAACCGATTTTTTCACAGTAGGTCGCGCTGCGTGCAAGGAGATGCTCGACAAATCCTTTCAGAAATGGACAGAAAAAGCCACGGAAAAGGCAGAAAGGGAACGTCTGGAACGCGAGAAGAAGCAGCTGCACCAGAGACGACAGGAGGAGCAACAGAAGCAGGAGCAGCAGCGGAAGCAGCCGGTGGATCTGGAAAACCGCCCGAAAATTGAAGAGTTAACGGAAGATGAGGAAGCTCTCTACTCTCAGCCAGCAGACAAAGGTGCAGAGAAGTCGACTCAGCGAAATTCTTCACCGGCTAAGACTGACCAGAATGCACAACAAGAAGAGCCCGCGGGCTCTGACGACGAGCAGAGCACGCGCCGCCCAGAGGGTAACGGAGGCACGACGGACAAGTGGGCTGAAGTAAATACACATGGAAAAGTGTCAGCTGGCAGGCCTTTTGCTTATCTAGAGGAGGCACGAAAAGTAGGGGAGGTAGCCCCAATATTATAGAAGTTACTCTAGGCACGTAAGTGTACACGTAGCTGTGCTGTGCGTGCTTTGTGTGGCGCTATCTGCGGATTGTCTTCGCCGCAGGTATCGCTGGACGCAAACTCTTGAATCTGTGGACGTGTACGTCCCTATTGGAACTGGTGTAAGGGCTGCGCAATGCAGCGTGAAGATCACAGGCAGTCGACTCACAGTGGGACTGAAGGGTCAGCCTCCCATCCTAGGTAAGGGGAAAGAAAGACAGCGTGTCACCGCCCGCTCTGTTCATGCTGCAGTATTTTCTTTCAGGAGCGCATCAGTTTTTGCTCCAAATTTCGTTCGGGCGGGCAGGGCAGACAAACAGCCCCTGTTTTCATTTGTACTGCACCGTGACTGCATTTACTTAGTGAAAGGTAGCGAATGCTGTTTCATAGGTTGCTGGCTGAGAGTTGGTGATAATGTTTCTTGTTTCATCCACTTTTAACTTTGTGAGAGTGTGTTTCTCTACGTCTGCTAATGCCAGACGGGGAGTTTTCACAGAAAGTGCATGCCGACGACTGCATGTGGACGTTGGAGGATCAGAACACGGTGCATCTTAGTCTTGAGAAAGTCGACAGAATGCGCTGGTGGAGCTGTGTCTTGAAGGGGGACCCAGAGATCGACACAAAGACAATTGTCCCTGAGGTAGGCCGTGCTTTTCTACGTGACTGATAGCCTGCTTGTGTGTGACAGTGTACGGATATCCACACGCAGCAGCACCAGGTTCCATTTGTTTTCTGCTGTTTACAAACGTTCGCACCTGCATTATGTGCAAAATGTGCATACACAACATTTAACTTCCGTCGAGGTCACTTCACGGGTTTGTTTTGGCAACCTCACCCATACAGGTGCAAGGCGATATGTCGTAGTATGCTTCTACTGGTAGACCCGTCGGATAGTCACGGAGAAGGCACAATGCCACGTGCACGCATTTACAAAGGCAACTATTCTCCATATGCGTATATATTGGTGCAGTGGCAGCTTGTGTAGTGAAGCGACAAAGAACGAATTGGTGGGAATTCCTCTACGTGGCGATGCATGTAAGGGCGTTTGTGTGGCCATGTGTTGAAAATCACTTGCAGAACTCCAAGCTCTCCGATTTAGACCCAGAGACGCGGGCGACTGTAGAGAAGATGATGTACGATCAGCAACAAAAGCAGCGGGGTTTGCCGACAAGCGACCAGCAGCGTCAGGCAGAGATGCTGGAGAAGTTCAAACAGTCGCACCCGGAACTGGACTTTTCAAATGCAAAAATCAACTGGGGAAACTCCGGTTGGGGTGGCTGAAGCCGGAGGGGCGCCCGCTGGCTTCAGGGCAATATGCATGGCACAAGCGATGTACGCCACATTGCTTGGCTGTGCGAGCGTAAATATGGCAATATACGCTTCCATATGAAGGCATACACATGCTTCTAGAATGGCAACTCAGAAGGGTCCTATTAGCGCAACGCAGCTTCCAGGCGGGTCGCAGTGGACCTCAAGGGACTTTAGGGAAAACACGATGGAATGCAACAAGGGATAGCTGTTGCAAAGCTTGAGCGGTTGGGTCGATCTGGCTGAATTGTTTTCTTGGGGTTGGAAACGGAAATCATAGCTTTGAAATACCAAGGTTTGGGACACAGGCAATGCTGGGCATGTGCACCAAACTAAACAGTTTTTAGACACTGAAAGGCTCCATGAGAGTTCTTATTTACGTAACAGACCGCGGAATAGAGTAGTGAGAGATGAGGAGTGGGAAAAGCATAAGCGTTTCAAGCTCACCAAGGCCAGTCTACGAGTTGATAAGGTGGCCGTTTAAGGTAGTCTGATGGCCCGTAGGGCCCAGTACGTGCATGCAACAGGCCTACAGCTTCTGCTGCCGCTTTTAGCTGGTTAGAAGGCGCGGTAGCTCTGGAGGCCCACGCTCCAGTTTTTTCTTTGTAGTGTACTCAGCTGTACATAGCCGAGGGACGGTGCTTCTTCTTTAAGAGTTGCGTCCAGCCACTGCCGAGTACCGGTGGACCAGTGGGTGCATATATGCTGGTCCTCAGCAGTGGCATTGGCGTTCGAAGCAGTTACAAAGTGCATGGGGTGAACAGATAGCGGGGAGCTGGAGAAGCCGACTTAGGGGCGCTCGTCAGTGCCCGGTCGATGACCAGAATTCATTGGTTTATTACAACTGTTGCATGAGCTGTTTGGCTGAAAGTCGGCTGCACGTTGTGCATTAAACTGCTCCGCCTGCGGCTGTATTGCGTAGATTAGTCCTTTTAAATACTTTGAAGATGGATATTTCAGTGTTGCATTTTGCTTTAAGGCTGGTGATGTTCGGGACATCCCATTGGTATGGCGCCATAGCCGTCCAGTGGTTTGAGCAGGGGCCTCAGTGCTGAGCCATCGGGCCGGCCGCTCAGAGCTGAAGCGAATTATTGTGAGGAAGTGCATGCATTGGAAAGGATACCTGAAGGTAGCAAAATATAATGAACTTTTCATTTACCTTCCCCTCTGTTGGCACGAACCAACGCGTCGCGCATCATTGGAAGTTCGTCGGAGGACCACGGTGTCTCCAGACGTCTTCCTGAGCTTAGCGCGTCTTCTCGATTCGACTCTCTGTACAAAGTTCCTTCTAATTAAACTTCATCCTTCTCATTTTTTGTTTCATCGATGGAGTCGTCAGGATGACAAGAGCTGGCGACGGCACCAACGTGTTGGGGGCCATGGCACGGGCAAAGCGGGAAGATGAAGCTGATGGGTTTTGGCTTGACAACCAGGCCTTCATTGTATTTGGAAGGCAAGTAGATACACCTCCAGTTCGAGCTGGAACGGCCATGTTGCTGTTGGACCCACGCCAGTCCCGTGCAGTTGAGCGCGATTCCCGTTCTTTGAATGGCCGCGAGCAACAATGGCTGAAGCGCTACTGCGAAATCAGGGGCAACCTTCTGCTCTATACTTCCCACGCTGAGGCAGCGTTTGAGGGGGCATATATGCTTGAAGACTTCTCTTTCAAGACCTTCCCTCCTAAACGAGCCGTTGCTATGGGGGTGGGTGCGCGAACCTTCAATTGAATGCCATACGCAGCTTCATTTCTCCAGTTCACATGTTCAAGCACAATCTTGAATACCGCCCTTTATATATATGGTTTAAAGCTTGGGTCTATCTCCTTTGTGACGCCCAGGTTATCCCAACACTGCCGGCGACGGACTCCGAAGGCGATAGCCCAATGGAGGGCGTCGTTATCGTGGGGACCTCTCGTCATGACGGAGTATATGGCAAGTTCGTCAAGCCGCTGGTGATGTTGGTTGACACGCCTAGAGCTGCTGCAGGGTGGAAGGAGAAACTGGACTGCTGCAGTGCCGCAGCAATGCAACTGCAAATAAGAGAGCTACAGGCCCTCTTACAACGAGAAAGGGCTGCTGCGATCCGAGAAAGAGAAGCTACAGCATTGATCTCAAAGCAGCATGAACTGGCTTTGATGGAAACCGAAGGGTCCAAGAGGACTCTCCTAGTGAGGTCGAAAATACCACCCGCAACATTGGGAATGCTTTCTCCTCTCCCCATGTAAACATGCGCCTATGATTAAGCCAAAGGAAGTTAAGAAGTATAACTTCTTACGCTTAGCGCTTCAGCTACAACGACTACAACTGCAAGCATTGCTGGTGCGCTCTTGATGCGCCTCAGTTGGAAATTGAACGGCTTCAGCAGAGGAACCAAAGACTGCAGGCGTCTGGGGAAGTCACTGAAAAGGCGGCCGCCGAATATGTTGACCAAAAGCACCACGAGGTGTCATTCCTTCAGAATGAACTTGCAACTCAACTCGCAGGTAATATGTGTGTTCAAATGCTCCCTTTCTTCAAAATATCCCTTTTGGCATTCGTCACGTTCACTGCAGTGCACGATTAAAGCGACGCAAAAGCCATTCCGCGTATACATCAAGAGTGCACTTGGCGCACATGCTTCACACGCTTGCGTAAAAGTGTGTGCGCAGCGTCACACATACTTAAGTGCTTGTGGACGCGTAACGCAGCTCACGGATATACCAATATGTGCGCGAAGGAGTGAGAATATATGCAACGTATGAGACCACAGAACTTTGCAGCTTATGTGTTGAAGGATTCGTTTATTGTGTGTGCCCGCAGGAAGCAAGCGTCTGGAGGAGGAAATCGTGCGGCTACGAGAAGTGCTGAGTTCTTCTCAGCAAAAGGCTCAAAGCCTTGCGGCAGAAAATAGTCAGCTAAACTGCAAAGTGGCGGACTTTTTGAAAGACCTTGAAGATGCCAGAGACAACCCCTCTCGTTTCGCTCTGCTGATGTCTCGTCTTCGAGCAGCAAACCAAAAGACGACAATCGAGAACAAACGTCTTCGGTAAGACAGCCCATACTGGGTGTGACCACTTGCCGCTAGCTGCCAAGTAGAGCTGGCGTAGGGGGGAGTAGGCTGTGACTCCTGCCCACTGCACACTGCTGTGCAGTCTACTTACAGTCCACAGAAGTCACTACAGTTTGATTGCACGTACGCTGTCTATTCATGCTGGCTGAAAAGACAATGCCGCGGCTGCTGCATGTACAAAGACAACTGCATACAAATGGTTCTCTAGGGACTCTTTTTTTCAGGGAGGAGAACGCCTCTTTGACGCAAAACTTCCACCAACTTGAAGAAAAGTTCAAAGAAAAGGTGGGATATTTTTCACTGTGCAGATATCTGTGCATCGCCAAAGTCATCGAGCTTTGCCAATGTGCTGAACCCAAACGAACGGCGAACGTGGTTGTGATGAATTACTTAAGAACGACAGTTTCTACCGCTCATCTTGACGATTCTAAGGCACGGTTTAAAGGCTGCGCCAATTTCCAAGTTTCAATTTTACTAAGGCTGGTTGCACAGTGCTATTTACTTGCAAAACATTTCATGCTCTTTGTGGAACTATCGTTGACTTCTTTGGTCCAGGTTGTTCTTATTCGTCAAATAGCCGAAAGAGGAGACATTTTCGATCTATTGCGGAAGTGGCTGACTTGCAGCGAGCGCAAGGTCAGCTCCACTGGCGTATGCATTTCTGCCGATCCTCTCGGTTAGCCACTGCATGTTGATTTACGGGAAGTCATGTCCCCTGTAACTCTTCATGAAAATGCAGACTGGCCGCTGCGGATGGTGCTAAATGGTCTCCCATTGAAAGAAGCAATTTTTCCTACGCTTTCTCATTTCCTCAGATCCGGTTTTATGAACAAGGATACAAATGGACTGCGCAGCAGGAAGAGGATGAGCTCAACAAGTCAGCAATTGCATTTACAGTATCTGACGCTGTTTAGATATTCTCTTTTGTGGCTTGACTCGATGACCTGGACAAAGCAGGGAATCGCCTGAAGCTAGAGGACACTGCATCAGCGGTGAAAATTATGTCAGTATTGTGAATGTCGAGTGTCCGGGTGATACGATTTTCCTTCAGAATCGAAGAGCTACAACGTGCCATCCGGGTGGCCGAGGCTGCAGCTCGATCGAGCTACATATCCCACCGCGCATTCCTTCTAGGCGAGCAGCTGAAAGCGTGCACCACAAATTCGTCTTACGGGGACATCTACTTCTTCCTGAAGGTGGTAAGCGTTGACAGTAGGGAACCGCATGTGGCGTCATTCTATAGACTCTCCTACTGTCTTTTATAAGCTCGATGTTAAAGGAATAAGTGTTGTCACGCTTTCGAAGGAGCATCACTGACTTCTTTTCTGCTATCTGAGGCTTTGCCGACGATAATGCTGGTGACTGCTCAAGGCTATTCTTTCACAAGAGCATTGCAAAAGCATCGTGCCAACCTTGTACACAAAACATTCTGAGAATTATGGGAAAAAGACAGGCTTCATGCGGCTGGGAATTTGAATGTTTCGATTTTTTTGTCGTCTGAGGAATGTAGTTGCAAAGTTGTGTACTCCAAAAGCAAAATTTGCATCATCATTCACGCTTTTTGTGTGGTTTGCCCCAAATACATCATGATGCGCTGTTTAGGCGGAGCGTATGCCTGTATGTGTGTAGACTCTAGAACGATTTGGATGGCTGTTTGGTGATGTTGAGCCTTACCAGCCGACAGACGAGGACAATCGAGAAGTTCCCTTCTGGAGAGATGCAGGAGACCGTTTTGCACCCATTCCTCTGCGAGAGCAAATCTACCCGTTTGGAGGTCAGTCTAAAAATATTAGAGACTTCGATATATGCCACTTTGCTAGGGCAGCACGAAGTAGGTGAAATTATGGCGTGCCGTGCGAAAATAAATGCATATGTGCGCACTTTGCCTAGCCGGAAGCAGTTGAAGTAATCAGCACAAAGAAGCTCGCATATTTACTGCCCTAAAAGCAAAACAGCCATGTGCAAGAGCAAAGAGAAAGCCTCTCACAAATGCCGCGATGTGCAGCTCGGCTAGTCGATCTCGCCAGTTCTTCAAACAGGGGTATACATGGCCTTCATTTTCATGAACAGGTCATTAAGAGACCAACAGATGTAAGGAGCTAAGCAGTGACTTCCTTTATTGTGCGGCAACAGGTCTAGAAGGCGGCCCTCAGCTGAGTCTGGTGCCTGACGTGTGCGTGCTACGCTCTGTGGAAAAATTGGTGCCCGCTGGGGAGTACATGAAGCTGAAGAACACGCATGCCTTGCTTGAACTAGACTTTTCCGAACTAAAGGAAGTACATCAGCAGGCAAGCCGCGTTCATTGAAGCTGAGCGCTCCCGCCAATGGTTCGGTAGCTGCTGTACAAGACACGAACAACCACGTATTTTTAGCGTCATAAGAGTCTACATCTGAAGGGGAGTGACATGTGTTCACGAGGCCACCAAGGAAGAACATGTTCAGCTGTTGAGTCTGCTCGAATGCGCTGCAGACTGTCGACAAACTCGTGGAGTGTAGAACACGCATGAGAGATTTGAAAACTCAGTAAGTCACGTTACTGCAATTTGCCTATGGCACTTCGTTGTTTCTCCCTAGGTCTGTTTGACCTCACTTTCAGCCCTCTATCCGTACAAACCTATGCCGACGGTAGCCTACGCATTACGTCTGCTTGTGCTGTTCCTGTCATGCACCGGTGCAGGTGTGCCCTCAACCAGGCATCCTCCGAATGGAAGTTCTTCACTGCGCATCAGGCTGCCTTAGTCGACGAAACAGCGGTAGAGGAGGAGGGAGACGCAAAAATAAATGGAAGACCTATCGCTTAGCTTGGGTCCCTCCATACGCAAAAGTACACAATAAAAACTGCTGCTGCAAAAGAAAGGCTGGTGATTCGCCTGCACGTGAGTATGACTTCCGCAGTTGCAGCGCCAGTTTGCAGAACGCCGCTTCTTTGGCAGTGTTCCGTAATATCGGAAGGTGCTTGAGAATTGTGCAGCAACGTTACATCGTTCCCGTAGTTACTTATTCTTTTTTTCATCCCTATGATTTTCTCCGAATTCCGGGCATTTAGTGCACCGCTCGTCAAACTACAGTGCTCCTTATAAACAATTTTGTTTAACCAGTGTGGCGTTGAGAATCCACTAGATTTAGGGGTAATTTGGGCCGATCGATTCGTGAGTTGGCGGTGCCCCTCGTTGCCGATCGCACCGATTCAGCTCATTGACACTCGCTGCCACCCACAGGTGGAGATAGTAGCCATCCTTTTACAGCGAATTGTCATGTAGAAGTTCACGTGCTATGCTGTAAACGGCCCGCGTGCCACCGTAAGACAACTCCAAAATAAGCTCTACAGGGAGCAAGCAGTAAGTCTCCGTCAACGCCATAGGACACGTACTTTCCACAGATTTCCCAAAAGAGTTCTCTCCATTGAGCCCAATAAAAGTAGCAATGAAGTGCGGAGCTTTGTGCAGACGCTGTGGGTTGCCCCACCATTCCGATGGAGGGTGGCTTCACATGTACTCTGGAGCCCGGCGAAAGCCCAACAGCATTGAATTCGGTCTCTAAAGAATTTACAGGGAAAAGCATGGCCGTTGGTGTAGCCGGCTTTTAGTTCTCTACGACTTAAATCTTCTGGACTGCACGCGTGAAAAGTTCAGCTAGGAACAGTACACTGCAAAGGGTGGAAGGGATGCTAGACAATAGCGCGAAGGGAGTAAACGGAGCCGTGGATTTCATTACACACAAAACTTCTTCCACATCCTTCATTTCTCGTCCCATGATTAGAACTGTGTACAGAGATTTTCTTTGGAAGCCACCATCAGGTAATTGCATGCGAGAAGCCCTGTGACTGGCTACAGGGTACAGGTCGTGAGTCTCGTCTCTAGTTGCTGGAAACGGAACAAAGGACTCAGCTTCTTTTCAAAGTGACGTATCTGTATGCCTATTATTTCACTTGGCTCGCTGGGATACTCTAGGCTTTAGTCCCAAGGCGTCAACGGGGCTGCTGTCGATCACGTGCAAAACACGCAGAACATCTTTTTGTTACTTTTTGCGCAACTTCTGCGTTTGGTAGCACCTGTGCAACAGCGAAATCATGGCACGGCTTTCCAAGGCTATCTGGTGAGGACACTGCATGCTTGCGCTGCATGGGGGAGGCAGAAGCGTTGCGTTGTCTTCGGCGTGAAAAAGCATTGTAAGCCCTCTCCTAGCTGCTTTCACTCAATACACTTTGAGTAGAATTCCAAGGGGCTGAGGGCCCCCCTATGCGCGGTAACATTGGCGGGGCCTTAAGGGCCCCTCTCTCTTCTGGCTGCCTTGCACCGCCAGTGCTGCTTCATGGCCCTGATGCCATCAGTGAGCGACGAAACATCTGCTAAAACAGATTACCGGAGCCCTCCGAAAGTTACGGGGGAGCCCGCTCACACTACTTCTCCTGCTCACAGTGCGGGAGGGGGCCCTCTTGCAGCAGTTTCCCCTGGGGGAGCTTCCGTTTCAGCAGAAGGAGATGATCTACTTCGCCGTATGCAGTCTGCATTGGAGGAGGATGACACTGTGGACATGCTGTTGCCGTCTCTGACGGCGCTTCACGTGTTGCCTTCCTCGACTAGCGATGTGGCTTTGGGCCGGATGGGTGCTGACACTGGTAGTTCAATTTCTGAACTGTTGCAGTGCACAGGGACATCAGTAAGAGGGGGCAGTAGAGATATCGTGGGCTCAACAGTGGCTGAAGATGATCCTAACGCCCGGTCGCGCAACTTAGGGCTGGGGCTTGCTGCTCTACATAAGCTGCAGCAGCAGCAACGTATGGCACAGCAGCAGCAACAGGAACGCCAGCAGAAGAAGCAGATAGAGAGTGAGCATGCCGCAGCTCATGGTGGTGGCGGTGCTGAGAGGGAGGATCTTTTGGAGTCGCAGCAGCAGCAGCCTCAACTGCAGCAACAGCGTGTTTTGCCCCCTTTCTGTGAACACAATCTGGAGGATGCTCCCGAGCAGCCACGGGTGACGGGCAAGTCCTGTGTTCCTCACAAAGAGGCCACGCATCATATGGAACAGCAGCGGACTGAAAATGGGGAAAAAAAGAATACAGAGATGCAGGGGCAGCGGATAGAGGTGCATGAGCAGCAGCAACTGAATGTGGAAGAAAAGAGTCAGCATTTGGAACTTGAAGGATCTGTCCAAGTGTCTAGCGGGCCTCAGCTCTTGGAGCCTTTTACTCTTTCAGCGGCTACAGTGGCTAATGGCTCAGCAGCACAGGAACTAGACTCGCAAGCAGCAGCATCAGCTGTAGCCCCCGCAACAACTCTGGCCCTCGCAGCAACTCCTGAGGCGAATCTTCCATCGGTCGCGGAGACTAGTAAAGAGAGTGCACCACTAGCTTTCCTACCAGCAGCTACAGCTACGGCATCGATGGAACTAAATTCTGCATTCACGCGGGCACGTGAGGAAGTCTTGGCGGATACAGAAACTAACAAGGGCTCTCCCTTAGCGGAAGAGTTGTCATGTCGTCTGCAGAGTCCCTCGGCACCGCCGAATCTGAGATCAGAGGTTTCGGCCACCACAGAAAGTGACAAACTCTCATCAGTGGATCCAAATAAATGTTTTTCAAGGGAAGCAGAGTCAACAACGCAACAGCCCGCCGAAGTAGAATGCTTTGCAGGAACTGCGCCAGAAGATGCGGCAGAACCAGCTGATGCAAAATCTACAGCAGGAGCGAACCATGAAGGAAACATAGGGATGCCATACTCGTGTTCTCCCGAGTCTGTTAGTTGTTTGCCTCCCCGGACAGCAGAGGAAGAGGTAGCGCTTTGCGCTGCGGGGGGTCCAGGTGGCCCCGAGGAAGCTGCGGTAGTTGCGGAGGCGGAAACAGTAGGCGAGTTGCTGCGCAGTTTGCATCGGCAGGTGCAGCAGCTACCACAGCAGCATGAACATTCCGGCGGACGGCCGTCGGCCATAGAGACTTTGGGCAGAATTGAGCAGCGGTTGCGGCTTGCCTTAGAGGCTGTCGATGCTGATGTAGCAGCGCTCCAGCGAGAGGCAGCAGCGACGGCAGTAGCAACCGTCTCCTCAGTGGGGTATTCAGCAGCACCGCGGTCTGGGAGTCCCTCTGATGACTCAGGGCAGCAGCCACAGCAGCAGCGCGAGCCTGATGCGCCTCATGGGGATGAAGGGGATGTAGAGGATGAAGAAGGCTTTAAGGGCGCAGATTCAGGAGATGGACCCAATGCAACAGCAGCAGCTGCAGCGGCCGCGGCAGCAGCTGCAGCAGCAGGAGCTACAGCTAACGTGACAGGGCTGTGGTCGCATCCATGCCGAGCTTTGCTTCGGGCAGCGCTGCAGTCAGCGGGACGCCAGCTGCCTAAGGGCAAACGGAGGGGTGCTCGCGGGGCCCCACGGGAATGGGGAGAAGCAACAAGGCATCGGCCACCGCTTGACGTTCTGTGTCTTGCCGCCTCTCAGACAAAGGCTGAGTGCAGCCTCACTCCAGAGGAGGCAGCCGCCGCTGCTGCTGCAGCTGCCGTAGCAGCTACGGCTGCTGCTAATGGATCCGAAGCCGCCGCTGTCGCTGCTGCAGCTGCAGAAGTTCTGCTGCCGCTGGATGCAGCAGCAGCAGCAGGGGAGAGTGTCAAGAGGGTCCCGTGGTTGCCAGCTGAGGGGCCCATGGTTGACAGTTTGGCTGCTGCAAACCATTCACAGGCTTTTGCCGCTGGGCTCCCGTTATTACGTGAAATTTGCCGCGTTGCTACTGTCGAGCTCCGCATCCGCCCGCCAGCTGCTGCTGTTGCTTCCACAGCTGGTGGTGGTGGATTAACCGCCACCGCAGGATCTGTACCATTTGGCGCCATAGGAGGACCCATTGGTATTGCCGGCTTGAGGCGTTTGGGGCTTCCAGGAGACCAGCCGCTTCACCATCGAGGCCCGTTATGGGTGGACCCTCCTCCAGCAGACGACGACGACGAAGGGCTTCGAGGCTCGCCACCTGTTGCAGGGTCGTCATCATGTAATGAGCAAGTCATGCTGTTTCTTAGACGGGACTTGTTTCCACGTCAGTGGCTGCAGTGGCTCCAGGAACAGCCAGTGTGCTGCAAAGCGCAACTGCTGCTGCCTCCTGGATACGAGGAGAGCGTGCATAACGATCCTGATCCTCTTGGCGCTGGTAGAAACCCCCGTGATCCCGCGCAGCCTGTTTTAAGGCTTAGAAGACTTTGTGTGCGCTCTTCCTCCACGGTGACGGGGCAGGCCACCACGGAAGCAAAGATGAAAGAAGCGGAGCCAGCAGCAGCAGAACGAGTGACAGAAAGATTGACAGAGATAGAAAGGACAGCAGCGGCAACGGCGCCTCGTCCAGAGGACGCAACGAAGGCTGAAGAGAGGAACCTTGAGGGCCCGCTTTTGATAGATGACGCTCTGACGCTGATATGGAAGCAGCAGAGACGGCAACAGGATGCGCTAGAGCAACTCCTGCAACAGTTAAAACATCTGAGTAGAGGCGTAACAATGCAGCAGCTCGTGCTGCTTGCGTCAATTGTGGATTCCATGGATGCAGCGGACGCGGCAGCAGCTGCGGCAGCCGTCGGGGACCCAGATACTGCTCTCTTTACAAACGGGAACAGCAATTCAGCCAGTTCAACAGCAGCAGCGTGTACAAATAATGGTGAGGGCGTGCAGCAGCAGCATGCTCAGCAGATAGAGCGACTCCAGAAGCTCCACGAGTGGCTCGGGTTGTTCCCTCGTTATGGAATATCTGCGGGACGCGCTGTTGCGTTGCTGGCAGCAGCAGGAGAGCAGCAGCAGCAGGATCAACTGCAACCTGAGGCGGAGTTCATAGATATCAAGCTCACCTTTGGTAGCCTCATGCCTTTCCCAGATGAGGATCCTGGCGTAATCGCTGCATTCTCCCTACCCTATAGGCGGGGACCGCAGCAGCCGTGGACATGGGACTTGAAAATACTAGAAGGGGCCCTTCGCAGCGGCCAGGGACCTTCCTGGGGCCCTTACAGTATCCAGACAGTTGGGCAAAGGATTTCTGAGAGGCAGCAGCGCCTGAGTTTTCTCCTGCGGCAGCAGAAGATCGTCTGCAGAGCCATGTACAAGGCGTGGAGAAGGTACTTCCTAGCTCTGCAGTTCTGCGCTGCATAGTCCATCTTCCGTTGTTCGCTTTGTACGAAAGTTCATTGCCTGGACAACTGGGCCGCAGCGTTGTGTGTATGCACGCTTTGAAGCCTATATGTGCAGTTGTTTACTTCCACGTACATGCTTGGTGTCTTCAAGTCTGGCACCCCCTATGTGTTCTCGTGCTTCTTGGGTGTGCTGTTTTCCCGTCTTTTTGAATTATTTTCTTCACTTCACGTTTAAAATTGCTCTTCCATCATAACCATTGTGCTTCCACATATTTACCATTGTGAGCTTTTCATGGCAGCGCGCATCTTGCGGTCGCTAACTCCACACCGACTGCATTAATGCTTGGTCGCACTCCGTCTTGATTCCGGTTAGCTAAATTTGCTTTTTATGTATGTGCGTCCATGTGCGGACTTACTTGTCAGTGTGGTCACGCGTTGGTTTGCAATATTTGTTCGTTATTTGCTTGCCAATTTTTGCACTGCAGCCACCGTCGTCAGCTCGAAAGGCGCCGTCTGCTATCGGGCGATGTGTTTGGGTGGGGGGTTCTCCCGGTGCGTGCAGTAGACCATCCGTCTCTTTTGATGGCGCTACCTGCGGGCTTCCGGCAGGGAAATCCCAGAGAGCCATATGAGAAACAGTACAGCAGAGATATGCAAGACGACGCAAACGGTGGCCACGACAGGTCGCGGAGACAAACGGACGTGACGGGTAGGGCTTGTTTACTGTTTGCTCTGCAGCTGCATGTCACGGAGTTCGACAGCTTGGCGAGCAAGTGTTGGTTATTTTGGCTTTATGTCGTAGGAACCGTAGTCGTCTTGAATTTTGTGGAGGCTCAGAGGTGGTTTATAGTGACGAACTGATGTGCGCCTTCAACACTCAGAGCATAGGAGGTACTTGCATTACATGAAGGCCTTAACCTTCTGTTTGGTTCGCTGCAGGGCGGCGAACCCTACGCGGGGATGCATGCAACGACCGTCAAAGGGCGAAGGAGGAAGCAGCGAGCCGCGAGAGCAAGAGGGAGTGGATGCAGGCTAACTTCTCCAACCTGACGGGGCCAGGAGTGTTTTGGAGAGATTCTTGCCTTTTTTCTCAGGGCCAAAGTCTCAGGCAAAGACTTCAAAAGCAACAGGAAGGTGGTGGCGGCGTTCATCCCATTGATCTGCTGCAGACTGATCCAGATTGGGCTATCTTCGATTGGGAAAGAGAATGCGGATACACCTGCAACAGCACAAGAGTAAGCTTCTTGGTTGTTTGATAACGGAATATGAAAGGAAGTGCCCCAGTGCCCCGCTAGTTTTGCGTCCTTTCGTGTAATTTCTCCTGGCGTGTGGTACGCAGTTGTACGCACGTACAGTCGAGTGTGTTATGTCCACCTTTGTGCTCCTGCATGACCGTAGCACATGCCTCTACGCATGTAGATTCATTTAAACCCTTGAATGATAATGGTGCAGAAATATTATGAGTGTGCTTAGGATAACTACTTGACTGTGTGGCGTCAATGCGTTTTTTTACAGGTGTTTACTCCTGTCGAGGAAGAGGCAGAAAGGAAGGCGGTCACAGTTTGGGCGGAGGCTGAGGCGAGGACTTTCGTGGAGAAGTATCTCATGTACCCGAAGAATTTTGAAAAAATTGCAGCCTGCCTGGACGGAAAAACCACTCGAGACTGCGTGGTGAGAAAATATTAGTTCAGCTCCAGATCGTCCCCTGTTCAAGCAATTAGCTGTGGTTCGATAGGTACATCTGCTGTGGTTCGGTAGTTATACCGGTATATGCAGAAAACACGAACAGCAGCGATCCCTTTGGATGGCGTGATGACTGGTTTTCAACCTCTTACTTGGATGCGCCACTTGTCTGTATGTGCACCACGTAGAGGAGACATATTATGCGCAGAATGCACAGCCTTGGTGTGTAAAACTTTGGAACGCCTGCCGCGGTTTACGTGCCTGTGTGGACGTGTAAGCGTGTCGGTGCTGGCGTTTTTTGTACCTGTATTTACTGTGCGGCTGCATGTAATGCTCGCACAGTTCTCTACGTGTACAGATGTGAAAGCTCGGTGCTCCTGTGCCTGTTTTTTTTATTTCATGACCTAGACGTAAGTGTGTTGTGCTTCTTCGTAGGATTTTTACTACCGCTTCAAGTTCAAGTTTGGGCTAAAGCGGCGACTGCAAGAGTTGGAGGACGGCACTCGTGTCAAGAAGCGGAACAGACACATTGGCTCAAAGCAAATACGCAGAGAGGAGCTCGTAGCGGAAGTAGGGCTTTTGGTATTCAGTCATCACCACGATGTTAGAATGGCAACTTCTGGCTGTACTTTAGAGTGGGAGAAGGCGATTTTCCTTCATATCCGATGGCCACGGATTCCTCAAGATGTTTGACAGCGTTGCGCTTCTGTGCACTTTGTGTTCACACATACGTCTTATGTGGTGCTTTCCTTAAAGCCCGGTCAACTCCCACGTTCAAACTGCAGCGTTTTACCTGCAGAAAAGGATGATGCAGAGGCAGCACGCTGCGAATGACATGTGGAGATGCATATCTTTGCAGGCTGTTTCTGGCTTATCGTCGGAGTGCGAGACGGAGCTGATGAAGCGATTCAATGGACAGAATTTTTTGCCATTTGATGCCTTTAGCGATCATCTGCTTCACCGGGAAGCGCTCCAGACGACTCTCAAGGTGCGCCGCTTTGACTTTCTCTGAATTGTTTGCTCTCTTTCCAGCTTTGCCGTTTGAGTGTGAACTGCTGCTTTGAGGACCTGCTGGATTATATGATTTAGCAAAATGATGCTGCTGCTGTTTTCTGCCATTCATTTGTTTTGCGCTGAAGGACCCGGTGGGCTGCCGTGGGGAGGAGTGGGTAGAAGGCGACAGCGATAGCGCTGAGGTGTTCGTTGAAAATATGAGCGATGGATACTTTCTGCCGGCTTCAACCAAGGGCATTGTGGTGCCGGGCAGGGCTGTCAGCGTTCCAAACGAAATACCTTTGTGGGGTCCGCCTCAGCGGTCATTCGTGCCGGGCTGCTTGCTGGTAGATCGGCCTCAGCATTCGCATCAAGAGGGAGCCGATGCAGATGCATCCCCCCCCGCATCTGGACTTCCTCTTACGTTGAAGTATCATCAGCTCGACACCCTTCTCACGTGTGTGCAAATAGCATCCCGTAGATTTTGCCCACAGGAAGAAGATGGCCCCTCTTACATGACGCGTTCCCGCGCTGCTCGGTCTCGACCTGGGCCATTCGGGACGACAGTGGGAGGCCCCACTCTGCAGCAATTTAATGCTGGATGGGGGCGTTTTGGTGCCGTTGGTGGTCACAGTGGGCATGCGGGTCCTGTCGGCACTGGGCAACTGTCTCCTGTATCCAGGGTCGTTGACTCTTTGGTGGTGCGACTTAAAGGGATTGTGCGAGGAATGCAGCACACTATACGCACTGGGTCAAGGGAAAGAAGGCGATCTCAGACTGACGATCCCGAATCGGGGGCACCACCAGTTCCAACCAGTCCTGCCTCCTCTCTGAAAATCAGTGGAGAGGAGCTGCCAGCGCCTCTTGAATAAAAAGCAAATATGTGTATATAGAACGGTAGTGACGTTGGAACAGTCTGCTACTTTGTAGCAGGGGCGTCAGTCACGGGCTCATTGGACAAGCTTAGGCTCTATGATCGAATGTAGTCCAGTGACAGTTGCGAATATGCTCAGCATGTACACGATGCTGGCATGTCTTGTATCCCCTACTTGCCACGATTACGCGGAGCCAGAAAAGCTTTTTTTTGAGTGTTGCAAAGCTCATAGGCGGCAAAGCACCATGGACTCAGCTGAGGGCTGTCTATCTAGCTAGCAAGCTGTGTGGTTCAGGAAGAGCCAAGCAGGTGAAACGGCGCCTTGGGGGCCGCGGTAAGTGCAATTATTACTTAGGATTTGCGCGGCGCGAGCGTAGATGAGAATATAACGAGCTGGAGCAATATCTTGTTCCCATCATCCCCCCTGAACTATGGCACTTGAGCCGGGCCGGAAGCTACGGTGAGCACGCTGTAGAGGGAACGGAGATCACACAAACTGCAGTGCCTTGTCTTTTTCCTGAACACTTGGGCGCTTCTGGGCCAGTTGCAAAAAAGTCACTTAACTGGGAAGCTGTGGATGTGGGCGGGTCGTTAGGCTACTAGTTGGCAGTAGCAGGCGGCGTGGGCCCACAAACGTAACTCTCAATAACTGCCCTCTTAGCCACGTGACAGAATGCACTGCGGGCATCACTACAGCAGGTTGGTGCTTTCATGGTGTCAGCGATTCCGGGAGTGTCCACAGGGCTGTGCTTGCGCTTCTGGATTTGCCTCTGCGGCCGTCATGGGCAGATGCCCTTAGGCTGAGTGATGCAACAGTGCTTGGACTTCATGAAGGATATCACTGAAGCATGGACTGCTTTTTGCGGCAGCTTGTGACTCTAGAGACTTCACAGGGGCGCTACTAGCGTTCAGCTAACGCCTTAAAAGCAGTGGCTGCTCATCAATTTTTTGCCGAAAACCGGGCTCTTTGAATGGTATAAAAACTTATGCGATTCTTTTTGTTATTCGTGTACCACAGCGAGTCACACACAGGTAGTAGGGACAATAACAAAACCGCATGCAATCGAGTGCTCGCTGCCAGTGGAAACGCCAATGGTCGGAAGGCCAAACTCTGAGTTATGGGAGTCTGCAGGCCCAACTGGGTACAAAAAATAATAAAAAGTCAAGAGGATGTATCTGATTGAAGAAGAAACATAACAGATGCTATTCGGTTGCAGAGTACAGCAAGAAAGAGTGAACCCGGCTCACCTGTGGGTGCATCAAGCTGTTCTATCATCACCGCTCTTCGTTGACGCTCATTGGCGATTGCTGTGACTCTGGAACCCGCATTCTCCTCTGTTTTTCTAAGAATCGGATTATAGTTCTTACTTACTTATCTTCAGGTAAGCTCAACAAAGAGTCCTACTCGGACTGATGGCAATGGTCCGCCTGGCGCTTGCACCGGCCATGGCTGTCGGTGTTCCATGTTGCGTGCAGTGCTGACTGCGTGCCTCGGTTTCGGTGCTCTATATAATTTATTTGGATGGCTGAGAACAATAGGGTGTGGACTAGCTGAATTTCAGACTTGTCGCCGAGAACGGAAGTCGAGTGTGCATTGCACGCGCCGTTAGCGGAGCGGAGAATTATGCTTCGTACATCCGGAGGCAAATTCACGTAATATTTCGGTCTGTACTGTGTTTGTGGTGTGTTGTTGACAGCATAGACTCTGTGAAGGTGCGAATGATGATAGTCGGTGCGTTACTACGCTGCTGCAGGATTTCCCAACTGGATTCATACTAAGCTTACTTGCAGATCTGAGGAAATGTCACCCGACCCTCGCCTTCGAGAAGCTTTTGCTCTTTTTGACCGAGATGGTGATGGTGAATTGACGTCCAGCGAGGCCCTGCTCGCGATTCGCTCAATAGGTGTCGTCGTGAATGCAGATGAAGCGAACGGCATTCCCGCTGTGAGCTCACACCAGAATACTGTCGATTGTTTGCAGCGCTGCGGAACTCAGGATTGTTGCACTTTTGTAGAAATGCCCACCTACTTGAGGAAGCACAGCGCTTTAGATGCCATGCAGGAAGTGCCTTGTCTGTGTTTCGATGTTACAGTCGATGTCGTGGGACCAGTTTGAGAGCTGGGTTACGAAGAAATTGAGCGGTTCCAACCCGGAGGCCGACCTTATCAAATCATTCAAGGTGTTTGACACAAAGGGCGACGGCACCCTTTCCACTGATGAGCTCATGCAAGTAAGACAGTAGTGACAGTATGCTGCGTGGTCAACTCGCACGCTTTTGGGCACATTCCCCGGTATGGGGAGGAAAGGGTGTACAAAGAGCTGGCTAACAGTGGATTCACCGGCACATGCTGTATAGCCTTGTTCGCGGTGCCAGTTGTTCACTGTGAATGTGTTTCTCCTACGTGGGTAGTTTTCTTACGGGCGCGCCTCAGCAGAGATTGGTGCGTTGATGCTCCTGTAGGTTATGAAGACCCTTGGGGATATACTGACGGACGAAGAGGTGGAGAAGATGGTGCAAGACGCCGACCCCAGTAAGTCGGGTCGGATTAAGTACGCGGAGTTTGTGAAGGTTCTCTTGAGCAACTAACTTTTGCTTGCATTAGCAGAGGATACCATAGCTTGCTTCGAAGGGCAGGTTCAAGTCTTTGCCGAGAGGGAACGGCGTGCATTCTTATGCGCTCCGTCGGGAGCGTCGCTCACCGAGTGCAGTATCACGTGAGTCGGCAGGTGGATTCCTGAATACCGTGATTGTGCACGATCTAGAGGCTGTATCAACATGAACAACCTGAACAGCAGTGCGTCTAAATCGTCAGGTGCTGTACCGCGCCAGTAGCCGAAGCAGCCACACTAGGACTTCTGTGTCCGCTGAGACAATACCAACATCTTTCTTCGGGGATACAGGCGAATTTGGGGGACTACACGCACCAAGGTACAGATAGTCAGAAGCTGAAAAGCAGCGGCGGCCACAGCCTTTAAGAGAGTCTGGCGGAACATTCTGCCAGGCATGTCAAGCATGCGCCTAAATTAACAGTTTAACTACAACCGTCAGTTTTTTTCCGTGAATGTTCTATGCCAATATCGAAGTGCCTTTGCGCGTATTGACGACTGTACCGGTCGCACGCGGGAAGCAAGCCACCCGCACCCATTACTGGGGGCACAAGTTGTGGGAAGATGTTGTTAGGACGGTTTGTACGAATTGCGGTGCCTAGTGGAGCCACTTGCCCGCGGTCTGTCGGTAGCAGGACATTCATGCTGCCAGTCACATCTCTTCCCTCTTTTTGTCGTCTCCATCCGTTAAGGGGTCGTCACCCACATCGTCCAAAATAGCTTCACCGTTGTCCTCTTCTCCTTGAAGAGGGAGCATACGTTCCACCGTTTGTCTGAACTCGTCAGAAAGGCGCACGTGGGGCATTTGGTAGACTTCTCGCAAGAAGTCAAATACGCCTGAGTGTTTCCTGCCAGTGGCTCTCCTGCTAATGAACTCCAGGGGCTCTATCAAGTGCAGAAAGTGTCGGCTTCTCTCGGGTCCGGGGAATCGAAGGATATATTCATGCTTGAGGTAGCCAAACTCGTAGAAGTACTGAACGCGTGAAAACCACTGGGTCAGATGACGCCTTGCACGGTCAATGGCCCGCCCTTTTGCATCCCGCTTCTTCCTCAGTTCCAAAAAATCGAAGGCATAATTCACGACGCCCCTCTCGTCAATGAATTCTTCAAGGATCTCCAGCGCCTCCAGCGTTTTTGAGGAGGAGTACTCTGCGTGCATTGCATTCAGGGTGTTCGCTTGTTGCAACTGCTGAGTTAAAGTCAGCATGTTTACGTAGTACCATGAGGTCACAAGCAGACCCAGGAGTGACACAGCCAGTGGCCAGTTTACGGTCATTCTCTTCCGGACACAGACGGCTAAGCCAGGGACCCTGCATTCCACGAGTGGTCGCTGTGCCGTGTTTGTCCCCCAGCCCTGCTCCTTAGGCTCAGTCCGTTAGGCAAGTAAACGCCCCTTTGCGCACGCAGTGTCATAATAATTCACGGTCTGGAATGCATTGTTGAAGTCTGCGCTGGTTCCACTGAAGCTCGCCCAACGGTGTTGGCAGACCCTTGGTCATGTAGTGAGTGCACTTGAGGGCGAGACTGTCAAGACTGCGCAGACTACGCTCTTCAAAATAGCTTTTGGAGGTAAAAGAAAGTGCAGGATAGTGAAGAAGACTTGTGAAGGTAGCAACGACACAGACACCCAATCGGGAGAAATGTAGCTGTAGGTTCGGGCCTTTTCGACGCTGTGCAGTCTGTATGTGTGGTAGCGTCTTAAATACAGGATGTAATGGAATTCTTACAGAAGACTGCATTTTATAACAATTTTCCCCCACGGGCGGCCTACTGCTCGCATCCGCGGCTGCATGCGCATGCCCGTTCACTTCTGCTCGTCATGCTGAACGCTACGGAACATAGAAAAAGTACCATGACATATTTGCTTTATTCTAGAAACACACTAGTTAAGGCACAACTAAGGCATTCAAAGCCTGCCCCCGGTTGGTTTTGGAGACACGGAGCGCCGAGTCGGGTGTTGCGGAAGTCCATAGGTGTTCTCAAGAAAAGTGGGACTTCCACAAGAGGGCTCAGAATAGCTGCATATCCTTTTGTTATGGGCTGCATGGGGTTCGGTGTATTATGGAACATGAAGACTTCCAAGGCATCCTCAACTTGCGGGAACGGGCATGTAGCTGCAGCATTCAATTCTTAAAAATGGGAGAATATGAAGGAGGAAGTCTATCCAAGATTGAGTAAAGAGTTTGAAATGTGGCTGAAGAGACACAAAAATGGGAAATGTTCTTGAGATTCCATTAGTGTGGAGGGAGGTTTGTGTTCTGCGGGAAGTTGGGAAGGAAGGGAGATTGAGTTGGGTACAGAAAGAGAAGTTATTTCATACAGGCAACAGAAACTCAAAGAAGTTATGAAGAGAGCGGTTGAACTGAATTCAAAATCGTCGCTGCGCAAGCCTGTCGTGTACAAGAGTGCAGTAGGTTTGCAAGTAGGTTTGCACGCCGTAGAGCACTGTGCTGGATTTGAAACTGACAGCAACCCGTTACGGAGTTGCGACTTTTTGCACGTCTCTGGATCAGGAGCTGCAAACAAAATCCACTCGTAGGGAATGTACACCCACGATTTCCCGGCGTTCCAAATCCAACTGCGTAGCTATTATACGAGTATTTTTTCCCCAGGATATTGTAGATGCAAGAAAGAACATGAATACAAACCACACTTCAAAACATTAGCTGTAATTGAACTTTCTCTTCCAAATACAATTAAAAATTGTATATTTGCAAAGTACGTGCACTTGATTTCCTATGAGATTTTGCATGTACACCCCATGGTAGTTTCATTCAAAATGATCTTGTTTAAATTTTGGAGCCACTTCCTAATAAGTTGAACGGAACCAGAACCGGCAACTCAAGCGGGGCAGTGAGATAGCCTTTCTACGAATAATCGCAAATGGAGCTGCCCATCTGCAGAAAATGTGGTTCACGAGCAGTCAAGATACCGTAGAGGTCCGTAGAGGTCGGCTTTGACTGTGCTTTTAAGCGCAAATTGACTTCGCATGAGCTCTGAATGTAGCACGCGAGTGCGACTGAGGCGAAGCGATGCAGAGCAGAGCCTTGAAAATAAAGCGAATATTGCTTCCCGTAGGTAGGCTTAGCGAGGCTCCTATGTGTTGCTCTGAGTACGTGGCTCCTGCCAACCATTGCTAATTAGGGGTACAGTCAAACAGCGAAAGAGACCCAAACATCATCGTAAGCTTCGGTTTCCAGAAACACCTCTGACTTTTTCGGCATCAGGAGAGTCTTCTTGGCTGTCAAAAGTTCGATTCTGCTCTGCCCCAGAGAACAGGACGATCTTGACTCCAAAGGTGCCCAGTGGTGGGCAACCTGGGGGACAACAGGAAATGCCGCGTAAAAGCGCGTAGAGGGCTCCTAGGCGACCCCCCATATTTCTGCGTCGCTGCGTGGGCATGCGGAACACAGCAGCTCCAGTGGCTCTTGCCTGCCCCAAAGCGAGGGCCTAACAGCAGAGCACACCAGGCCTCACCGACGGTTGTGGGAGCTTGTAATCCTTATAGAGGCACATGCCCTCTGTAATGCCTGATCAATTAACTGCGCTCTGATACATCCACCAACGTGTGCCTCAGCACGAAGTTGCCAAGGCCCACAACCGCTAGAGCTCTAACCAACTGAAATGAAGGTAACAGTATAAATGAATATATAACCGTTGAGATAGTCCCGCAAGAGTGACAGTTGAAGGAGTTGATAGGGACTCGCAGGCGCCATGAAGTTTTAAATCGATGTAACGCGAAGAAACGTACTAGATGAAGTATATCCAATCAGTAAGAACTTTACAATTTTCCACCTAATGCTTAGTGGGAGTATTCAATCAAGATATCTTTATATATTAACATTTTAACGAATGCTATTTTCCAAATACTTTTCTGCGTGCCGAGCGTCTGCCAGATGCACGCTACATGCTTTTGTTTTTCTCGCTGCAAAGGGCTGAAGAAACAGTACTGTTGAGGGGTCGCGCAGTGCCGGCAACAAAAGCCCTGCTGCTGAGTAGGATGGAGGGCTAGAAATAGGGGAAAATTGTTACACCACTCTTTGAACTCCTGAATACTTGCTCGCTAGCTAATTTTGATAGCAAAAGTTTGCGAGGCGGCTGACGAACTTTGCAGAAGATCCTAAGGGTCTATGTAAGGGGTGCTGGTTAACGCGATATGGACCCCGCTTCTGCTTATTTTACGGGAGGAGATCTGGTGACACGGAAGGCCATGCGTGACATCTTCAAATTATTGGTGGTCGCACCGCCCTCTGTGCAGCGGGCAGCTGTGCAAGACGATGCACATTCGGCAGAAACACAACATAATTAGATTAGTCTGACCCTCACAGATAGAATGTTGAAGTAAAAAATGCTGAACATGAAATAAATTTCGCGCGGGAAGTACTGCAGACGTGTGGCGGGCCAGTCGCTCATCGACCAGCGCGGTCAGACGCGGTCAGAAGAAGGCAATGCCATGAGAATTGGAAAATCCACGAATCCACGGATCATCCATCTTGGAAAAGCCAGCGAAATATATCTGCTTATTTTCTTATATTTAAATGAGCTATTTGTTGACTATACTGGTCCAACCGTGCCTTGCTGTGCTTGGGGGCCCTATCACGAAACCAGACCAGTGTTCCTTCATCCCCAAAGCTTAGAGATGCAGCTAGTCCTTCACTAAAAGGTGCCAAAAATGTAACATGCTTTAAATTGCAATTGCTGCAACTGCGTCTGGGAGGTTTGTTTCTGTGCTCATGCACCTAAGAAGTTGCTTTTCCTTCCAGCGGTGTCCATGCCTTCGTATACAGCTGGAGGCCATCTCACTTTCCAGAAAGTGTGGCTTGCATTTCCGTTGCACTTGACAATTTCTCTTTTATCTGCTGGAATGCGGCACTCTTTTCTCTTTTGTTCATCTAGGCAGGCCTCATTTTGCACAGGTGGGCTCTCATGCAAACAAGCAGATCGACGCCGGCTACTGCAAAAGAAATAGTGCACCCTAGTTTTAGGTTTTAATTTGACTGGTGACATTCTGTGTCCAAAGTCACCGAGGGGGCCGGAAGAGGGAGGCTGCGGCTATTCTCTTCATTGCAGAAGGGCTCATTTGGTCCCGCTCTTTGACAAACTGCGAGTGTTGAAACTCCTCTCTAAAGAACAAACGCATCTACCTTCAAACATGATGAGAAGCTGTAGCACGGGTATATCTGAAGGCGTTAGAAATGCCTTTGGCGTTGGCTTCCAAAGGGGGACCACAGTTATCCGCTGCAAGCGTGAGTTCCTGCTTCTCAAGGGAAACAGCCCACAGCTGCTGAATTGCGCTGCTTGTGATAGGGAGCACTGTGATTTGCAGGGCTGGCGGTGCCATGTGCCTTTCTGTTTTCAGCTCCCCCAGCCTTCGAAGGACCCGCATCTGAAGACCGAACTTGTACGTGCTCAGCTGTCTATTTATTCGTATGTTGAGCTACTGCAGTGCTTTTGCAAGGTTCTACATTTAGTTCGCCTTAGTGATGGCTGGTGCATGCCGGTTCTCAATGAAGTATTTGTCAAGAAGCAGTTTCGCACTTCGTGCTGTCCTGAGTCGCTTGCTCACGAGTTGTACATTTAGGATTGTTTAGAGCTGCTGGTGCCTTTGCTATTGCAATAGCCTGGCGGATTTGCACAAGCGAGAGAATGTTTGAATGGCAGGAAATTTGTTGTGTCCCACCGTAACGTCAAATGATTTAAACAGGGTGCGCGGAAAATCTTATCCGTGATTGTGCCTTATTTCCCTTGCGTGCAGATTTTGAGTACTATGATGATGTTGAGCGCCGCCGTAACCTCGCGCCTTACCTGCGTGGTAGCGTTTGCCATGCTGGACCAATAAGATGCCGCTCGAAGTCAGTCCCCAGAAAATGTACAGCTCCACGCAAAAACACAAAGGCCGCCCTGTCAACCGGCGAGACTGAGTTTCAGCACGAAGGTGATTTGTTTCAAGATATTCAGCAACTCGAGAGCTTCGAAGCCCCACCGCCCACTATGGTACGCCTGAAATGCAGCTCATACTACATTTCCCTCAAGCATACCTATGCTCAGTCGTTTTGAAGGCGCCCTGGCGTTTTCTTTTTTGCATGGACTATGGTGGGCTTTCCCCCTTCACCTTTTAGCGAAGGCTTGCATTATTTGAAGTATTTTGATAAGCTATAAGCTGTGGAACTGCTGGTGGCTGCGATCTTCAGGAATATTGCAGAACAGCTTCCGGCCTCGAGCGTGAAGGGGATACCCCGAAGAACCTTTTTCTGCAGACTGAAAAGGGTGATCAAGATTGCGCCACCACCTGTGCACTTCCTGAGGTCCAGGTGTCTCCTAGGGTAGAGGTGAACTGGGACCACTTTCCAGACCGAGACGCTTGCTCCTCTGGAGCTCTGCCAACACGTAGGGAAAGAGCATAATGTAGTGAACAAAGCAGCACCTATCCACATTGAGTCCTGGCCCTTCATTTGAAAATGATACGTGCTTCTTGAACACCGTTCGGGCCACCGGGTACCAGTATTTTAGGGCTGGTTTTGCCTGAGTGCATGCTTCGAAAATGTTGCTTTACAACGGCAACAGCGTCCCCAGTCAGGATCGCCGACGTACGGGTGAGGGGAGAAAATGCATGCGGCACCTCAGTTTCGGTGGAATGTTGCGCAGATACAAGCCAGCTCGTTGACGGGACAATCGTGAGGGGTTATATTGACATAGCACATGCCTTGCTACGCCATTTTGAAGAGGCGCTAGGGACGAAGCAGCGCTTGACTGCTGGCAGCTTAGATTGCGCAGAAACAGTCTGCAGAGCCCTGAACACATTACAGAGCTCGAATTATAAGCTGAACGTCCTCGTGCAGCGCATTTTAAACGCAGTCAGACTACTGCACAAGCGGAAAATCCTGGAGGAGAGAGATGCTTTAGATGAAGGTGCTATGTACAACGAAGTGGTAAGCAGAAAAAATTAGAGGGTACAGTTATACACGGATTTTATGAGTTTTGTATGCTGCCGCTTTGCTTTTTGCGTAGGAGTTCCCATATCCCCTAGAAGCTACTACAAATTCGTTATCAGGGGTGCAGACGCACACATACCCTTTGTACGTGTATCGTTCGCGGCCTATGAGTCAGCGTCAAATGTACCCGGGCTCTGCTGAAACAATTTATCATAAGCTTGAGGGAGAAGCTGAGTCTGGCGGTGACTCCACAATGCAGGCGCCTCAAAACGTCAGGATACAGAAGAGCCGCGTTGCCGGCCCCCCACCACGTAAAGCTACTTTGGTGCAAGATGCGTTGCGTGTTCCTGTGCCTTGTACGGACGAAGCATCACCCGTTGCACAAAGCCCATCTAGGCAGTCTCTAACCGAGGTCCAGAAAAGCTACACCAAAAGTGGGAGTGCATTAAACACTACAGTGCCTTTGCCTGTGACCACTCGAAAAACTGCGAACGAATGTACTGAAGGAGTTTCAAGGACAGGATCTCGAGTAAACATTCAAGTATCGAGTTCGGAGTCACCTGCAGGCCCGCTTTTACGAGCTCCATCTGCACAGCTGCCCCAGATCTCTTTGACGAGGGAAGGCAGTAAAGAGAGGCCCCAGAGTCCATTAGGTCACAGTGAGGGGGCTAAGCTAGAACTAAGCCTCAACTCACTACCAAAGACTAATACAAGAGAGCCACAATCAGCCAGTGGGATTCCCAGAACGCAGCTTGTTGGACCGAGAACCGAAGGAGGAGGCTCCACTTCCGGCCACTTCACCAGGTACGCTTGTTGCAGCATGCCATTTAGAGAGTCCGAGGGAAGCTTGCACGTCCGTCCTCTTATCTTGAGTGAGACACGCACGCTGGAGGATAAGGATCATTCTCAGTGGAAAGAAGATATCTACCGTAAGCTGTTACTTGCTTTGCCGTGAGGCTCAGAACAATGGGATACTAGAAGTATACCAAAGCAACGACGCCAAGACAAATTCCTACAAGTTTCAACACCCTGACGTACACAGAGGACTTTTCGAACTCTCAAAGTATTAGTTTCTGAGATTTGTGCGCTTTGCTCCGTGGGTGCGCTCAGGAGCTTCAGTTGCTGAAGCGTTGTTGCTTGTCAAATTCGCCATTGACCTCATACTAAGTGGGGAGGGGCCGGAGTACGTTGAGAAGCAATTTTTTAAGTATTTCAGATTTGACAACTACAAAGCACACGAGAGACCCAAGATTTCTGAGGGATTGACACCAGCGCAAGGGAAGTACCTCATTCTCCGATACGCCATTGCGAAGATCGAGGCAGACTATGGAGACACACCTGAAGCAGCAGATCCAAATCTCTACCTCCCAGATCTTAGAAAAATGGAGGGCATAATCCTTGACGACCCCTTTCAACAGAGGAACAGGGAATCAGAGAGCGTAAAGGCTTTCCACCAAGATGAGGGTACGGTGTTTCACGCTTCCACGCTTTTTGTTCTTGTTCAGCATATTCACGTACGCTGCAACAAAGCGCTTCGGTAACCTGTTGCTTGCATAGCACGCCACTTGTTTTGACAAGCTGAGCTTTGTGCTAACTTGTTCGCTTTTTAGGTGGGGATTCCCAGCCCTCACAGAGTACGCATCGGCTGCCCGAGAGGTCTCCTGAGGAACGTATGGAACGGCATTTGCCCTTAAGCATACTTAGTCTCCCAGCAGTCTATTCGCGGCCCGTAGGGGGCCACCGCGAGTCATGCTCAGAGTCAAGCTTGCCAGGACGTGCGCACGCTCACCGCGGGGCCTCGAGTTCAAACCCACGGCAGCCAACGTCATCCACTGCAATGTCCAACAACGGGGTACTTAGTGCAGCAGCTGCCAACGAAGTGAGCTGCCTGCCAAAGCCTCTTCCAATTTTGGGCGGCTACAACCCTACAACTTCTGACAACAAACCTAGAGGAATATCAAGTAAAGATGCCGGGCATATTGTGGGTGCTGTGGCTTCGGTTCCAATGCCCACTACGCCAGCGCCTTCTGTCCTACCTGATGGACCCGCTGTTCAAGACCGACCAGAGACCCAGCAAAGAAGCAGCTCCTTGTCCGTGACAGCATCTCAGCAGGCTACCCCCATTTCGCGTGTTTTGCCTCCCACACCTTCCTCGAATCCAGGTGATATGTCAGGGCTGCCAGCGAAAAGCAAAAATACAACTCCTTCAGACAAACCTGCCATGAAGTTAGTAGACTCAAGAAACAGCAGTCGGTCCAGGCTCCTGGGGCAGAAAGCAAGCTTGAACTGCCTTTCAATTGGAGATGAAGGCTTTAAGCTGAGCAGCAGAAACATCGTCCGCGACACAGTGAGCGGCGCGGTGACCACCGTAGTATTTGAGCCCTCCAAAAGCGTTGCTGGACAGTCTCTACTCGATACGGCAACATCAGCCGCACTGCACGGCATCAGTGCGTCCCGCTCGCAAGAAATGCCCGCACCGCTTCCTGAGTAGGGCACTTGGAAAGCCTAGCCTTCGTGTTCCCATCAAGTACTCAGGATTCCCACGCATGTACAGCTTGTGATATGTGAGATACAGCAGCTACAGCAATACAGCCGCTCCGTGGGGGTATTGCTGTAGAAAAGTCAGCGGTAAGAGTGTTGTCCCCGCGGTATGGAGTAGTGAGGCAGGAGCAGTTCGTCATCTCCGTTACGCGGAAAGAGCACGAGACGAATCCCCCTAATGTAGTTCTGAGGCTACGGAGCTGGGAGCTCTAATTCGTTATAATTTGTTTGTTGATGAACGCCGTAACCAATGGTGTGACGGACCCGGCGACTCGCCGCACGGGCGGCTTAGTCGACCTTTTTACGGCTACTGACATGAGCTGCTTCGCATCGAACAGACGCGTCTTCTGTTATTCAGTGCCTACAACACCACGCAGAGGGTAGTTCAAGCTCGAGTGTCGTATCAACAACGCACCCTAAAGCAAAGGAGTGCACGGGATGTCTTGTGCGGATAACGCATAAATACACAAATATTGCATTTATGGGGTGAAGCGGAGAGACAAGCTGCCAGATTAGAGAAGGAATGCCACAATGATTGCCATTTTCTCAGTACGTGCCAAGTGAACCGTAGGTTCTCGCGGCGAGATACATTGAGCCCATTTTGATATGTTCTCCGCGAACTCGGAGAGCCGAGACACGATATAGCTGGTATATATTGAAAAGAACGACAGTTAGGCTCTGTACTGCGATTCTTAGGGTTAGTTTTCTGCCCACTTTCTCTCGCCCACACGGAGGGGAAGCCATACATAAGATGTCCTCGGAATACGATAGAGTACTGCCGGTTCACCACAGAGCAGACGAGGCGATCCCCTGAAAACTAAAAAAATTGCCGTTTCTGATGAAGAAAGAGTCGCTTATCTGATGAAGGACACAGTGGTTTGCGAGCGGGGGGACCGGGAGAGTGGACACTTGACTGCAAACGGGATTTCCTCCGTCCGACGCTATCAGTAGTAAACGTGAACTTGGTGAAAAAATGGACCCATTTTTTTACCAAGTCCCGAAGATGCAATGAATAAACTCGGCGTGGAACACGCAGAGGAAGGGCTTTGACAGTGAGCGACCAAGTGTGTGTGGTATGGCCGTGTGGGCACAATCGAGAGCTAAGCGTTAATGAGCGCACTTACGGCAGCGCCCTTTGACAGGTAATGTAGCAAGCGCAACAGTCACCGTATGCGTAATTAGCCGCCGCTGTGTCGAGATATTAAGCATCAATTGAGCTTCCTGATGCAGTCTGGGCATTGGCGTTTATGCAGGGGCTGCGACAGTATACGGCTACAATACCACAGTTACATCAAAAGCGCAGAACACCGGGATCCAGCGTTTCTTTCTCGCCTCACTACCACGCTGCTGCATTAGGACCCCCCTTCAGTGTTCCCAATGGATTTGTTTCGCACGAGCCAGCAGGGTGGCGACCCGTTGCCAACACAGAGGCCTCCTGAGCCTCATCCAAAAGAAGAGGCGCAACCGGCGGATCGATCAGCGCACACTTCAAAACATGAGGGGCATTTGTCGGGGACGCAGCCAAGGCACCACGAAAGGGGTGGCGATCAGCTGGACCTACGTAAGCGGAAGGACCTCCAAAGTCAGAGGGCACCAGCACGTATCAAAAGTGGTGGTGCCCCCCATGGACGTGGCAGTAGGAATAACTACAATCACAAGCATAGGGGACAGATGGGGGGAAACAACGCTGTCAGTGAATTTAGTCAAGAACAACAGAGGGAGCAGCCAGAAGGCCTTCAGGGTGCGCTAGATCCTCCAGAACAAGGAAGAACCCAAGAGTGCAGAGAAGGGCCTGGGACAAGACAGCAGCAGACACAGCAGGCAGAACAACGAGACGAATTGCAGCCTCCTCGAAGGGAGCAAAAACGGTGGACTCGTGGCAGAGGGCTTCAACCTCAACACAACTACCAGTGGCGGCCAGTGGTACGCGGAGACAAGGAAGAGAATGCACAACAACAGCAACCACAACATTCTCAGCAGGAGCTGGAGCAGTCGGTGAGTCAGAAACAGTTGCAGACTCATAAAGAGCACGTGCCGGAACAGCCTACAAGGCCACAGCAACAGCAACGGCAACGCACTTACACAAGAGGTACGCAACGAAGGTACCCACAAGGGCGGCACGTGCAGCGACAGCAGTGTGATGAAATCCACAATGAACAGAGGTCCAACAGCCAGCAAAGTCAGCTGCCTGGAGTACAGCTGCAGCAACAGCAGCAGCCGGTAACTTGCCGCCGCGCATGTGTGCGCCCGCAGCCGGCTGGTGTAGCGTCTTCAGTTGCAATGGAGCTACAGCGAGTTCGCCGTCAGTTTTTCGACTCATTCGCGTTGTTGTTTTGTCACCCACGGCTGATGACTCTTCTGGAGAACCAGCCTTCAGCCGATCGGGAGTGGAAAATAACCCCTGCGCGAAATTCCTCTTTAGCCACAAGGGATTCAAAAGTTCCACCAGCAATTGGCGACGCATCAGA
This sequence comes from Eimeria necatrix, assembly GCF_000499385.1. NCBI lineage: Eukaryota > Apicomplexa > Conoidasida > Eucoccidiorida > Eimeriidae > Eimeria > Eimeria necatrix. The sequence goes on from NW_013654292.1 coordinate 46,114, forward strand.
TCAAAGAAAAAACGCCGATAATGCAGATGACTTTTCCGTCGGAGCACCAGTGGTTCCCAAGCCCAGCAATGACGTGCCGTACACCGACGATTCTAGTTGCGAAAAGCTTCCTGCTGGCGGCCATCAGCGGGGAAGCAGCACGCCCTTGTGCGTGTTTGAGGTCATTTTAAATCCAACAGACCCCGAGTTCGACAAGTCCCTGCTGCCCTGTGGATTGCGTCTGCAAGTTACAGTCGAGAAGAATTATCCGGGGTCTGAAGCAATTACCACCAGTCAACAAGACGGGGATATCCCTTCTAGAGGGGAAAAAGTGAATGGAGGGGTAAATGGCCGGGACAATGCAACAGTTGTGGCGGCAAGGGTGGCGACTGCGTCATCGGACTCTGCGAACTATGTTGGAGGAGATTCACACCCGCCGCCTGCAACCACGCACAGCTGTGGCCCTGTCGATACGCATAGCTGCGAATTTGCGTCATCTGTAGCTTCTTTATATGTATGCAATGAAGAATTGAACGATTTTCGCCGAAATGCGATCGAGATGGTCTTCTCAAAAGTCATTGAACAGCAGTTAGCCAGAGGGGAAAAAGCAGATCTCGTGCGTACGGCGATTAAAGCGGTGGACAGGCACTTGAGAGACGTATTTGCGTTGCAAGTACCTCACACAGAGTCCGCCTCCCAAAAGGTTGAGATGCCTTGGACGGAAGAAGAACAAAGGAAGTATGACTTGATATTACTCCTCACTACACCGTGCAGTGACTAGGCCTGCTTAAATGCCTTTTTATTGCATATCTATGCTGCCGTGTAGCTGGACGTGAACGGAGGTAGTTTTTTACATGGTCGTGACAACCTGAGCGTGCAACTGGGTACAGTACTGGGTACCGCTTCAGTGCAGCATCCAGCTCATTCCCGCCAGTCCTATGTGTTTTTGCGCCTCTGAAGCAGTGCTATACTTTGTGCTTGCGTGATTTATATTTCGTCTACTTCGCACACCCGGTATCTTAGCTTCCAGGGCTCTGGAGTTTGACTCAGATTGGAGGAAGCCGTTGTTTTGTATCGTCGGGTAGCAGAGCCAGTCTTACGGTGGCGCAACATCAGCAGCCACGTGGGAACTCGTACGGCGAAGGAATGCGCAATGAGGTTTCAAATTTGCCGGAGTGCTGTGCTAAATGAGCGCCAGAAGGTAAGCCGGTAATGAGCCCTCCACTTTTGCGTACATGTTTTCATAGATGTTTGATCTTATCAGTCTCAGCCGTGCTTTGTCTTTGTGTGAGATGGTCTATATCAGTGGGATTGACTAGGAGCTCCTGCCTTAACAAGGCATGCACGTGCTCAATAATACGTTCGCAGATGTGCCGTGCCTATTGAAATTCGCGCAGGTATTAGAGGGGGCCAATACCAAAGAAGAGTCAGAAGAGTCGAGTGACGGCCTAGAAGATGAGCTTGATGGCGAAGATGGAGAAAATAATGCGGGAGTACCTGGGAAAACGCCTGCAGTGGCACGTGGCAGCGACGTTTCCCTTATAGACACGACGTCAGAGGGGGTATCTTCTCTGCATCTGAGTTGCATACGACTGCAAGTCACGTGTGGTCGATGTAAATCTCCAGCAGATATGCGTGTTTCGCTGCCAAAAGATGGAGCAGCCTTGGATGCAGCGGGTAAGTGATGCAAAAGTGTAGCTAATTAGCGGTGTTTCCTTTAAACCAGTCCGGTTCTATTCGCTTCTCTTTTCTTCATGTATTCACAAGTTAAGTCATGCTGCCCACAGTAGCAGTGGACTTTTACGAAGTGAAAGTCTGTGACCTGTTTCTGTCTTAGACAGCCTGAATCCGCCGAACTGTTTCGTTCTAGTTTACAGAATACGCGGGCGCTACGTGGTGATACGTATGAAGGCGTGTAACTGCTTGCATTGCAGGCTGCTCGGTAACCTGTGCAAAGTGCCAACTGCGTATGGGCATAAAGGTACAGCCATTGATTGGCGTTACGGGGAGCTCCTTAATGCGGGTGGCCGTTGTGGAAGAAATTGATTGTCATCTCAAGGATTTGATGCCTTGTGATTTCGTATTAACCTGCGATTGTTGTGGCGCTAGCATGAAGGCGCGAGAGCTGCAAAGTGGTATGTCAGTGGCGAACTAGAACTACAAGCGGTGCCGTGGAGCTCGATGTAGTGGCAAATATTGCTAATCATGTAGCGTAGAGTGCTTCCTTCAATTCAGGATTACCGAGAATCGTGCTTAGTATTTTTGTTGAGCTCCACGCTCTTTGAAGCAGCAGGTGCCCACCAACAACTTCTTAAGTCGAACATATTCCACAGGCTCGCCACGGACAAATCACTGTCGGCACTGCCACTCGAAAATGGCCTTTGGATTTCAAGGTGCTGCTCTTGGGCATGCAGTTGTCTGCGGTTTAGGCGCAGAGGGCTCCAAGTAGGTTAGTACTACGGGTACTCCTGAGCAATTTTTCTGCGTGACTAGTGAGCGGTGCAGCAAAATGCCGATTTCACGCAACAGGGCAGTCGTAAAAACGCGCGTATTCCTGCCTGGCATCTTAGCTTGCTGGTGAGCGAATGATCCATCAGGTGTGCCTTCTTGCATGTTGTCCTTTCTGGATCAGAAGCCGTCCAACTCCCAGTTTTCATCAACGACAGAGGAAACAGGACCTCCGGATCGTTGTCGGAACTCCCCTTGCAGATCATGGGACATGCAAACACTACAAGAAGTCATTTCGATGGCTTCGCTTCCCATGCTGTGGCAAGGCAAGCTGTTCCCTTTTGCGTTAACCTGACAGCTGTGGCCGGACAAGGAATGTGTTGCCGTTTATTAGTATAAAGTGGGAAAAGCGGTATTTCTTTGTCCTGTGGCTAATCGTAGTTTCGGCGTGTGTGTTCTTTTGCGCAGGCATACCCTTGTGATATCTGCCACGACAGCAATGAAGACCACGAGCACGAATGGGCAACGCGCATGATTTGCGGTTTTTGTTCCGTTGAGCAAGCATTTTCCAATGTAAAGCCTTGTTCTTGCGGAAAAGCACTGACGAAGGGACGCGCTTCAGCTCACTGGGAGGCAAGCAATTGTTCAGTCGGATGTATATCCCTTAGTGTTTTGTTTTATGATACCAACGTAAACAGCAGGTTGCAGATTCAGAGTGCTGTGTTTTCAGTATTTGCTTTTGCGGATTTAGGGAGGCAAAGGGTGTAGAGACAAGACACGGATGAGCCGAAAAGATTCGAGAAAGTACAAAGGCGTGAGCAAGTAGTGGGTGAAGTTCTAAACTCCGGCCAATGATGTGGGTGTTTGGCACATTAACGGATCAGATATAAAAGTTAACTCGAGTACTTCGAAGGCTATGGTGGCGCTGATTATGGTGGATATCACAATTTTCGCAAATCGAAGCACATCCAGTGCATCAATTTTTCTTTAACAGTAGAAAACAACTGGCAGTGTTCACAGTTGAGCTATTTTATTCTGTTGCTTGCTCCACACTTCTTGCTTTTTAGAACACAGCTTTATCTCTCTTCGAATAGTCACGTTTTGGAGATTCCACAGTTCTTCATCCCATGGATGTATCGGAATCATATAGTTTCACACGTGAGTTTGCGTGAAACATGTAGACCGAGTTTTTCATAGCGGTCATGAAGTGGGTAAGATGGTGATGCTCATCGGAGAGCAAACGACTATCATATGATGCAGCAACAGTTGTGGCTTATCTTGCCACTAAGCCTTTGCCTGTGCTCTCGTTTATCTTGAGCTCAGTGTTCTTGTCTGTCGGCTCTTAGTAACGCTCTCCGAGGCCTACAGTCACTGAGTGGGTTTTCGTGACTTTGACACAATTTGCTATCGTGACAGCGCAAAACAAATAATTTGCACATTTGACAAGCTACGTACAACGCTACCATCAAGAAACTATCGCTGAGCACGTTCAGAACTTCGTTCTTTCACAGCGTAGCCTCAGATACAGCTTCCCAAATGCTGGAACGGATGCGTAGCAGTCAATGGAGCACAAGTTCTTTGCAGGAAAGGTGAATGTAGGCTGCGATGAGAACTGTGATCTCCTAATGGTCCACAGGAAGCCTTTTCGGATCCCCAAAACAGCCCTGACACATCGAAGAACACTGTTTGGCTCCGTTCATCGTGTCAGGCCCGATCGCGCGACCTACGCCGTACACGAATAGGCAACTGTCAAATGAAGCTGCTTACTTCTTAGTTCTCAAAACAGGCTGCTAGCTAGAGTCGCTCATGGTAGTGGAGATATCGTCAATTTTTTTGCGTTAAGTCACATGTTGGGTAGAGGGACATATGGTCGATTTCGAGTACAGTCCAGTTCCCCACAGCAAGCAACTCTACTTCGACCCTACCAGCATCAGTTTGTCAGAAGAACTTAGATATGCGCCTCCACTGTTGGCATTTGACCATCTAGCTCCTGCTGCGCGAAACAACGCAGCTTGCGGCCGCCACTTGTTGGGAAGTATCATTGCGTAGCAGGCATAGAGTTCATACACTTCTACTACTGAGCCGGCAGTGAACTATGCTCAACAAAAAAATTCTGCGTTGAGCTTGATTCAAAAGAGTAGCTCACTAGGGAGAAGACTGCCGGCGAGATGATGTTGTAGTCAACGAATTGAGTGCCAATTGTCCAGAGCAAGAGCAGATGGCAGTTCTTGGAAGTCGTATCCTTTAGAGTTAATACTTGCAAGCGGAGAACGCAAATGGCAAGCATACTCCTTCAGATCAGTGTAGAAAAGGCAACCTCTTATCCGTGTCAAGATTTCCAAGTTTTGGAGTGCTCTCGGCTCTTGCGTGCACACAAGTCCCTCTACATGATGGTGGGCTTGAGAGCCTGTGGATGGCCTTTTGCAAATGTTACTAGGATCTGCGAGTTTTAGGCTTACATTTTGGCAGGACCGGCACATGTTTCAGCTAGGAAGGAGCTGTAAGCCATGCTGCATGTTGCTTGTGAAATCAATGGTCTCCAAAGCAGTTGCAAGGCAGCGGCTCTGGTGATGGCTTCGGTTTGCACTGAAGCTTTAAAACACTCAACAAAAGACACGAAAATATCTTTTTCAAGTCTATGCCCTTTATGGATATGCGTTAAAAACTGGGTTCGCTATTGGCTTTGTCAGTGCAGCGCCGGTGCACGCTCCACCGTGCCTATCCAACAGCCCATTCGCCCTCTGGGGTCACTTGAGCCGTTCGTTTTTTTGCAAGCAAACTACATCAGTTTGCTAAAGTGCAACGAAATTTCATATTAATGCCTGAATGTGTGCATTCAAGCTGTACAGTCCAACTCAGAATGAAGTCTTTCTTGGTTGTTGCTGCGGCTCTGGTGGCCTCGTCGCCAGTGGCCTGCTTTGCAAAAACGATCATGGACTACCTTCGCACCGATGACAGGCTGTACGAAGCCAAGGCAATCGCAGAAGAAGCAGGTATTCTTGATGATGTGGACCCAAGTCGTTTTGGAACACAGTTAACATTGATGCTCCCGTCAAATGAGGCTTTTGACCAGCTCAACGCTGATCGTCCGAAGTGGCGCCAAGCACTCATTAACAACAAACAGAACGTTGAGACTGTAAGCCAGTCAGTAGTAGCGAGTTTCGTCTAATGCAAGCTTCTCCAATCCACTGCTCCCAAAGACCCGATTGTGCGTTGCCAGTTGTATTGTCGGCTGTACTATGGAAAAGCCTCTGCTGGTCTGTGCTTTCTTACAGCTCATCCTTTTCGCGGCAAGTGATATGGTGGTTACTCCAGCATCTATCCGAAGCGGCAAATGGGAAGCGGAAGGCTCCATTGTTTCACTGTTGTCTGAGACCGCCAGCATCGCATCCGATGGCTATGTAAGGAAGTGAACATAAATAACAGTCCGCAGATTTTTGACAGTAAGCAGGGTGGCAAAAAGGCATTCAATGAAGGCTGCCCCATTTTTGTGGTCTGCGCCTTCAGGTGTGCGTCAGCGACTACACCAGAACTGCCTCTTGCGACGACCCTGATAGCTTGCCATGCTGTGCAATGATCGATCTGGACAACGTGATGAAAGCTGATGACGGATACATTTACCTAATAGACGCTGTTATGATGCCTCAAGAGATTGTTGACAAGCTGCCGTGAATTTTCTGTCCCTTTAAGCAGCGTTACCTATGCGTTGTTTGCTTTGTTGGCACAATGAATAAACCAGAGGCGGAAGGTGTGGACGCGCACAAGCGCGCTACTATCACTGGTTCACTCGTAACTAAAGTTAGCTTTTCAAGAAGTAAGGACAAGAAAACCAAAACTTAAAAAATTCCACCAGAAGGGGATTTTTGGTTACGTTGCATACACAAAACAGCGTTAGAATTGTGCAGACGCATTCAAATTCCCCTATTTTGTTTGGCCAACCCATAGGGGCTAGGGCCTTACTAAAGTCAATTTACACAATTAGCGCCAGAAGTATACACCTATTGTGAATCACGCCCCAGATGTTGGATTCGATTGATGCGGGCGAGAAACGGAATTTTCTGTATGAAGGCGGCTGTTTGCTCGGCAGCTGCACTCTTGGTTCTCACAACAACAAAACGAGAGTTGCTGGCCACTTTCTCCAGTGTGTCCGTTTCAGGATCAATGGGTAGTGGATCGTCACATGAGAAAGGTACCCGCGGATTTGTGACAAGGCACGACTGTGCACTTGAAACCTTACTCCAGCCGATAGCTTTTTCAATCAGACTTCGAAGAGGACTTTTGGCTGCATCTAATTCGATAGTGTAAGAATGAAAAACTTTTCTGCCTCCTTTGAAGGCCTGTTGAAGCTGAAAACAAAACCACGGAACATGCACAAAGAAGACAATTGTGCGAAAAGTTGCAGAGCAATTAGGTAAATTAGTAGTCGGCTTTACTTTGGGCACAGTTGGTAGACAATTTTGTGCCCAAGATTTACCGGAGGCTCATGGAAAAGATATTCGACCTCGAATTCCTGCAGAGAAAATCAAACAACCGCAGTTACATGAATAGAATACTGGCCAGAAGCCCGGCCACCGGGTTGGAACAGCCCGTAGCTAGCATACGCATGTTGTTAGCTTACTCCTGGCCTGATGGTTGGGATCAATGCCTGGAACTGAAAAGAGAATCACAGCACAGGACAAGCTTGGTTCAGTGGTTCGCTAGCGGTAGGAAAAACTTTTGTGCTCGTGCCTAGATGCCCCTGCTGACAGAAAGACTATTCTTACATTTGGGTCCAAACGAAGCACGACAAGGCAGTTCTTGCCTTCTGGAACTGGAATTTGCCCCAGTTCTGTGCTCATGACTATATAATAAGGGAATTCTGTTTTCGGGATACACCCTTCAGGTGTCTGAGTTCCCCAGAATGCTCGGCACCATGAGTGTATTGGTGATACTAGATTCCGAAGGAAGACCCGCAGCGGCTGAGAGCGGACATCGCCTAAGTTTATGCGCTCCCCGCCCGGTCCTTGGATGAAAAATCCAGGAACATTGCTTGCCTGAACACGCAAAGCATTTAGAAATATATTCGAGTAAAAAGTAACACATCAGCTGCTGATGAGCCAGCACACCACTCGACGACATGCCTCGAATATAAACTCACAGGGCTTCCAGGAAGAGTGCCCCAAGTCTTTTCTGTTGGTAGCATCATGCCTGCAGGGGATTGCTGTGAAGGTGGTCGGCTGCCCACCTGCATGGGAGCGTGTGAGCCAATGGCCTAACAAAAAAGAGCAACAGATTAGCATGCACCTATATTATTTCAACTGAAAAATGTCTTAAACTAACAAGATGACGTTTGCCTAATGGTGTGAAGCGAATGTGAAGCGAACTGACCTGGACACTCATTGACACATGCTTAATGTGTTCTTGTTGAGCCTCCTTTGGAACAAGTGCCCATAGAGTAAGGTTTGACAGCATCTGCTCCACATTCTCCGTCGTCCCCAGAGGAGTTTCGACAGAGAAAGCGCTTCCATCGTGTTTTGTAAAAGTCGTGTGGAGTGTTAATTGCTGATGCGGGATTTTGGCTTGCTGTAGCATTCGCCCTAGCTGCTGCCCCATTTGCCTTAAAATACTGTTGATGCTACTTTTGTCCGTGGAACTTATATAGCGCAACGGGACTTTTACACTTTGACCCAAAATGCCAAGGTCGACAGCGCCATCTTCCACCTGCGACCCAGACGTATGTTATGCATAGAATTAAATACCAAGTCTTCCTCTAGATTACGTACTTGGGCAGCTACTTGGTTTCGACACATCTTGTGAAAGAAGAGCGCTTACTGTTATTTTTCCTTCGGGCTGAGCAAAAACAGCAAAAGCAATGACACAGGCCTTTAAATGTCCGGTGGGTGTACGCGAGTACGTGTACAGTAATGAACTGTGTGCCTTCTAAACAGCTGCCGTGCGATGAAAACGTACTTTTGATGCAATTTTAATGTCTGCGATGGACTGGAGAGCAATATTAAGATGCTCCAAGAGCCTGCTAACTGTCTTGTCCTTGTCAACAGGCGTTATTGGCACCGTTACTCTTCTCGACGCTGGGCCTGCTCCGGTAAAGACGACTAGGTAAGATCCATCAGGAACGTTTCCAACAGGGGTGTTTAAAAGCGCGTCAATGGCGGCATTAGGATGCTGTAGAAAATGCGCAAATTTTGAAGGTAAGTAAGAAATCTTCTTTCAATTTTTGGCGGCAACCATTACATATTAAGCTCAGTTTGCGTTTCGTCGTGTTATCATGAACACGCGTTTGGGCTGAACGAATTTTTATTTTGTTCATTGGTACTCACTTTAAAGGCTGGGGCTTCCAACGCCTGAAAAATTTAAGATGCAAAGAAAACAAGTGGATAGCGCCTCAACAGATGAACGCTGATTTTTAGAGCTTAGTGACTGCGATTTTCAACGCAAAAGTTCAATAAAATATAGGTTATTCCAGTTGACGCACCTGTGTATCAATGCGAATTGTTTGCCCGGGGGCAACTCTGCTGACTTGCTTCAACGAGTTGAGAAAGGAGAGCACCAAATTCATTCCGGGGTTTCCATGCATTTCCGCTACTTCTTGTAAGAGACGCATTAGGTCTGCAGGAACCAGCTGAGTTGCGGACTCGCCACTTGGACCAGTTATGTTGAACTTGAAGTCCGTTGGTGGTTGTCCCTTTCCGGGAACCTGGATGTTTAAGATCTTGGCGAAGTCGACCGGAGAGCCCGGTGACTCATCATAAACCGCCCCATTTACCACAAAATTCTGTTTGCAGGTCGTAGTAACAGCATGCACCACAGAGTGGCAGGCAATGGACAGAAAAGCTTATGCCTTCATTTGAGTGTCTGCTTTCTGTCACGGTGAGTCTAGAGCTTACCATTCGTTGGTCAGCAGGAATTTTTCGAGGAGTGTATCCAGGGGCAGGTTGTCCCTGAATCGTACACGCATAGGCAATGTTGTAGCTTTAGTGCCAAAGAAATTGCAAAAAAACAAAGTGTTGAACTCAACACGTAATGCGGAGTCAGAAAGCAACGTACGATGAAAACAACTGAATGAGAGTCGTCGAGATCAACAGCACCGGCAAGTCCTAAGATGCTGCCGAGAGTATGTCCAAGAAGCTGTGCAGCGCTAAGGACTCCTCTATAGGCAGTGCCGTCAACGACGACAGTAATGTGTATTGTCTCGGGATTGCTTAACCCAAGAGCTTTTTTGAGCCATTCAACGATTTCGCCAAAGGAAGCGTCTAAACGCTCTTCTGTCTTTGTGAGGGGAACACTTGTTCCTGCCATCGCAGTAATCTGCGGCGAAAGCACAGTAAGATGACAAAAACAATGGATGCGCGATGCGACGTCAAAAAGAATGGCATGCCTTCTGAAGTATTGAACGAGTCGTGCAGGTGCAAACTCTACAGTGTTACACTTGGCAACAGCTGTGATGAGAAACCCACCGAATGCGTCGGTCTTGGCTTTTGATGCTGAAAAACATGCGCATACACAAGCCAAGCGAAATAAGTCAGACTGGGACTCTGACATTATCGAGTCGAGTGCAAATATTTTTACGTCTGACTCACCAAGGTAATGTGCGGATTATGAAGCATTTCGATGACGTTTTTCATTGGCAGTGTGTCAGGGACAGCTCCATGAGAAAGTGAAACAGTTGTGCCAAAGTTTGTAGGGCGCCCGTCACTTCCCAGCGTTTCTGGATGGAACATCTCAAAATCCAACCGAGGTCTAGCGGCCCCAGGAGGAGGTGGACCTCCTATTCTGATGTTAGTGGCTGGAATTTTTATTCCTGTTGGACCCTCAGCATCTGTAGTAATTTTTGTAACGAATTGAGAAAATGGTGTGCTGCCGTCCATGTTGAGCTGAGCCAACAAGTCTGAAAGCGTCCCCATGTTAACGTCCTGAGTATCGCATGGACAGACCAGTATTGATCATTTAGGCAACAATTTTGCGAGTAGAAAGCTAGCTGTGAACCGGAATTGGGGCCTACTTACTCCATAATGTCCTTCAGGCTTTTGGATTATCTGCACATTAGCGTCAGAAGCACAAACATGAACGCCGTATAATCCATCGGCTGATGCAGCAATGCAACAGACCAACACTGCTGGGAAGGCACTGAATATATGCGCTTACCGTGATGGTGATTCCCATAAGACCTGGAATTTGCGGAGCCGGCATATTTTTCCATTCTTCTGGAATCTGTGTAAAGTTCCATCGTGAGCCATCGCTAAGCTCAAGAAAAGTCTCTAACGTTACACCAGGTTTCTGGCTTGCCAAAAGGTTGTTTATGACGAATCCCAAAGGCTCCACTGTGAAAATGTCTTCCGGAGTGGTGCCACGGTGCGAGCTGACGAAAGATGTTTTCAATGCTTCTGGCATGACAATCCTTATCTGAATCAGAGATACATTGGGTTGAGTCAAACCATGCAATGAACGCAGTAAGCATAAAATCCTGATCAAGATACAGTGCTTCACGATTGGAATGCTGAGGGGATGGATGAATGTCAAGAGCTTACTGGAGGAAGAAAGTAGACGGACTGCAGAAGCAACTCAGCACACACAAGCATAAGTGTACCTAGACTAGTTTTGCAATTAAATTACATCTCGTTATAGCGATTTCGTACTGAAGAGTCAAAAATTTTGAACGCAAGCCCACCTGGACAACGCCGACAATCTCTGTAGGCCGAACGCCCTTGAAGGTTGCAGAGCAAAATCTAGCGAGCTCTACCCAAGATCCAAGACCCTGCAGCATCTGACGAGTTAGAACGCAGTGGTTTGTGCCGGCGAATGTGAAAGCCATTTGATCTTCCGGATGGCCTCCTTGTAGAACCTGCTCTATGTATTTCATGGGGTTGTCATCCCAAGGGGCGGTGAAGTAGTGAGGTCTTCGCATGCGATCAATCAAAATGACCTACGGAAACGCAACATAGACATGGCTATGTGAGAGCTTTTGACAGAACTAAATTTGAAAGGCGTGATCCTTATATCTGATTTGCAAGTATCTAGTGTTTACAACTTACCGGCACTGCAGGCCTTGCTGGGGCGTAATTAGGAGTTGTCCCCTGCAAAAAAAAGCGGGTAAGCAGCATGTTAAAATATGCATAGCAATAATGCTGTCCAGTCTGCGGCAAGTACTCAAGCAAGAAAATTTTTGAGTGTTTTTCGAGTCAATTGAAGGGGACTTACAGGACTGAACGCTGAGACTAGAATGTCTCCATCTAGCACTTCAATAGGAATACCGCAAAGCCTTGCGGCTTCTTCCTTTTTCTTTAAGTTCAGGAACTGTTGAAGCGTGATCCCTGGACAATAGTAGTACTTCCCATTTCCTGCGGGGGCTTGGATGTATACGAGTTCGCCCTGTGGCGGTGGCGGCTTGCTCAGGTTAAAAACAAGATTGAAGTTGTCATGCAAGTCTGGCAAGTGAGAAAAGCCTGGAATTTCCACAGTTTGGTGTAAGGGATTGTAAAAGGCTTTTCCGCTCTCCTCTTGGTCAGGGTCTGGAGAAACATTGAATTCCGCTGTTGTGCCGCGAGGTGTTGTACCTGTTCCTGGCTCCATCATTGTTCCCCATCGTTGTGGGTCTTGACCAAAATAGTTGATGCTTGTCTCACTGAATCCACCAGGGTTCGGCATCCTTTGTACATACGTGGCTCCAGGAACATTAGCTCCAGGTTGTTGAACCATATTAAAATACACGTCATTTGGCATAATTCCAGAAAGCGGTGATCCTGGGCGCCTAAACGTGAACCCCAGGGGCATTTCATTCTGGAAGAAGACAACTGGCGTTCCCTGTATGAGACAACACGCACCAGACCCAGTTAGAGATGAAATCGCACCTAGTTTGCAGGCAACAAGCCTTAAACATTCATATTAAGCTTTAGCTTTTCAGAAAAACAGCAGGAAGCAGCATTAAAGTACCGGTTGAGATGTCGGGTACATTGCTGTTTGAGAACCCTCGATCCAGACAAATGGGGAAGATAAGCCTTGCAAGTCATTAAAACTGAGGTTGCACCAATGAAGCGCTGTTCCCCAAGTTAGGTTCTTAAAGTCTTCTGATGTGCGTATACCGCAAGGACTGCCGCTAACTTGCTTTGTAGAGCTGTACAAACTGTAGGACAAGGAGTATTCGCCATTTGGTAATTCTATGTTCACGGGTCTGTTGGGGTTTGCTTTGGCAGAAATATTGCGGAAAATCCTTGCGCCATTGGCCCTTGCTATATCCATCTGAAAAGAAATAACCAAACGCTTGCAATGCCTGAATCGCCGTGCGAAAAACACATCAACTAACACTTTGCATTGCCGAAAAAATTATTTTTAGGAAGAGTAGCTGGTTGGGGTTTGTGGGCAGCGCACCGTTATAACTCCTTCTCGCTGCAAACACCAGACACAGAAAATGTTTATTCTATATATATATATATTTACAAACAGACTAAGCCTTATAAACTGTCTACTGTCAGTGTGCTTAATTTGTGGCAGTCTGAGACAGGCTGGCTGTTAAACCTACCAGCAACACCTTGTCTTGATCAGTTGGCTGCAGACAAAAACGAAACAAAAATGAGATTGATAATGAATTCGGGCGCGATTTGGCAGTTCATTGACGGAATGGTGAAACTAAAGGGGGCTCACTTCATGGAAGATTAGAATACTTAACCTTCCAGTAAGTCTTGCAATGTCGTCTGCTGGAACCCCCAATACTGCCAATATTTCTCTGACGAGAGCAGCGTTCCGAGGTTTGTCACTCTGCAGAAGATCTCTAATATGGCGAATTTGCTCTGGCGTCATTGTGCCGCTGTGTTTGGCGAACTTCCAAGTAATTTTCGTTTCATCATACACATTTGCAAAGGCGACTGTCAGGCGCTCTAGATATCTCCTATTTTTTTCAGGGTCTCCGTGTGCGCGGTTCCACAGGCGAAATCCCTGAGTCAAAAGTCACATCGAATGATAAAACTTGAGCCAAAGTTGCAGCTGCTTCTTTGTTGCATCCTTCGAGAGGCAATAAATTTCAAAAGAAATCGATGCACAAGGATATAAACATACTGTAGGTGGCGGTGATTTTATTCCTAGCTCGAAGGAAAACGGCTGCCTGCTTGTTGTTGCTCTTTGTAGCCCTGGGCAGATCTTGAGCATCTCTTCCAAATGGTTGATGAGCTCTAGAAGTTCTCCAAATGTGCTAACTTGGCATTTGATCTTCCTGTTTGCGCGATCTTTTTCCTTATCGTTGCGTACAACAAGTTGAATTTTCGTGTTAGCTAAGGGTCCGAATCCTCGTGTGCGTGACAACCAAGGGCCCAATATGTTTCTCCAATTCAATGGATCGCCAACCTAAGAACAATTACAAAGCATCGGGCGAATTTCGCTTTGCCATGCCACCTGTTCTTGTGCAGAAAGCAAAGATGTTTAATTCGGCTGCTGGCGTTCGTTTGACTTACGTGGACAGAAAAGAGAAGCGTTTTCTGTGAGGAACAAGACAGCACAAACAGAAATATTCGTCAACAAGAAATGCGCTATAGTTCAAGCGAATAATGCGCGGAAATGACGATTCCTCAGGCTAAGTGACACAGTGTAAAAAAATAACGTACCTCTCCTTCCATAGCCTCTGCCCTCTCCCTTCCCTTTGCCTCAGCCGCAGCCTTGATATCGGCTGCCGTACGTTTCCACTGAAAAACAACACAAAGGTAGCCATCTGTTGAGTCTCCGCTTTTCTTTAGCTACTTGTTGGGCGATGTGTTAGTTTTGTTTAGTTCTCTTCTTACCGCAAACATGAATAGACGAGCCTTTTCAGGAGCTATTTGCCGAACATTTTCGATAGAAACTCTTAGCTTTTCTCCTGAAGTAGTGATCAAGAAGATCAAATCCGTCTCGGCATATCCACCAAGCTCAGTGAGCACGCGGGCAAGCTCACTGGGCTGGACGCCAATAGTACCATCTTTGCGCGAACAAACGGCCTGCAGTGCGACTTTTAGAATTGGCAGTTCCCCTTTGGTAGGGTCCGTTACGACACGTGGATACCCTTCGAAAGTAAAGTAGCTTCGGGGGATTTTGTAGATTTTGGATAGTTGCGTTACGATACTGCGCTTTCCTCCGATTGTCAGGCCTGTGTTGAAATCCGCGGGAATGTTGACTTCAACACCAGTATCCGAAGAAGATTCTTCGTTATCAACATCAAACTCAACCTTGACTTTAATCTGCACATGCAACAAATTTGGTCGTATTTGGATTTTTGTGCGGCTTCAAAAGGCTTTAGTTTTATCATCTGTTTGTATTTTGTCTGCTGTTTACCTTAATTTGGGTAGCTGCTTTTTCTTCTTTTTTCTCCAACTTTACTTTGTGCTTTATTCGCCTCTTTTCTTCCTTCCTTTCTTCCATTCCCTGAAAAAAGACGGTAGTCAAAATAAATTTTGCATTCAAAGAAAGAGTTTGCTACCGACGAGTATTACACGAGCCGCGGAAACCTCATACAACGCTTACCAGCACACGAAAGGAAATATCGTAGACGTTTGCAAAGTCCATTGATGCAGCTTCCGGCGACTGGCGAGTGGCATGGTGGAAAACTTTCCAAAATTCATCAGAGAGCCTTAGTTCCGGATCTTTGATAGGCACGCTTAAATCTCTTTCCACCCCCTTTTCTCCCAAATAAAAGAATGTGAGGGCTGACGGAACTGCCCACTTCGTTTCTCTTGCTAGAATCATCTTTATTTGGCGCCTTTGTCGCTGAATTTCATCATAATCTTCTGCCGTCTTGTTTGGCTTTGCTCTGATGGCTTCGATTTGAGATTTAATCTTCGTGATTTCCGCCTGTGAAATAGCTGGGTCCGGCAAGTTTAATTGTGCTAGCAAATCGGGCCTTGTCGACGCAACGTGTTTCCTCATGAGCGCCAGCAGGTCACGAAGCCTGACTGGGCGAACAAGGTCAGCTCCTCTCAAAGTTTGTTCCATGAAACGCTGTACCTCATCAACGCTTGTACTTTTCATCTGCGCACAGCAAAGCGGTCAAGTGAACACTCTGTGAGTATCCTACCTGGGCCAGCCAAGATACAAAAGAGAGGCAAGGCTTCTACTTACATCAGCAGCGTTGCACTGTTTTTGCCAGCGTTCAGCGCGGTCGGAGATGCCTTTGATCTTTCCACAGAACACCGTGTGCATTGAAACAACAAGGCATTTGCCTTTTTCCACGTCCAGGCGATAACATGCTGTGATCTTTCCAAAAGGCGTCTCCAAAGTGATTTGCAACCCCTAGAGAGAGAACACGCAACGAAAGTTAGGCACCTTTTGCGCAAGAACATTGCTGTACTCTGGGAATGTTTCACCACCGGCCAATTGGTTCCAATCGAGCTACCTTCGAGGCCGAAGCTCACCTTACGACGCTGTTGGATAGCTTCTTTGACTCCTATGTAGACCGAGGAGTCCGGACGAAGAGTGATCGGATTTCCATCACTGTCAAATAGAGACAATTTTGTTGTTTTCCTTTCGAACTGGGGATAACGATGGAAAAAGTTGTCAGCAGCTGTCTCCCAAGTTTCACCAGGACGAATGGGAACTGTGTGCGATTCTTGTCCCCCGCTGGGTGTTGTAACGACGAAGTCCAATCCACCCTGTAAAATAAATCAGTGCACATACGCACACAGTCGTCAGCTTCCCCTGAAACTGTGCTTCATGGAGTCGTGGAGAATCGCGTAGACTCAGGAAAAGACGACTACTCTTCATGTACTTTTATGGTTCCTACCTCGACAAACATGTTCTTGATCGGCAAGGTTAAAAGGTGAAACGGTACTTGTAAATCTTCAGGCTTTAATGCCTTCCAATTCGGTGTGTGTAGTAGGGGCTTGAGAATATCTATCAGCCTCATCCTCTCGCCGCCTTCAACTTCAATTACAATCTTGGTGAATAGAGAGTTGCGATCTTCGGCAGGCATGCTTTCAAGATCTACTGGAAGTTGCAAATGAGGGATGTGCTGTCGAAGCCAAGTCTGTATGACGGTAAAAGGGCCCGTTAGGGCCGAAGTGCCTGGGCGCAGAGGCACGTTTACTGTTTCCCCTGTCACGTGTGCGCCAGTTCCATCAGTAAAAGTGTCTTGACCGCCAAGTATTGGGAACTGCATTGTGCAAAAGGTAAGCGCATGCATTTTTTCATATGAAAGGGGAACCACGGGATACGCATGTATCCGAGCTGGGCATTCCTGTTGTGTTTCGTGTCAACATGCCATACCTGAGGATGCCAGATAAGTTTCACTTTGGCAGGCGCCTGATGATACCATGCTTCTGGAATGAACCCTTCCGGTAGAGCGCTTGCTTCCGGCTTCCCTGGAGACTGAACGTATGGAAATTCCATGGTTGGCACTTTGTACTTCCAGAAAGGTTTTTGAAAATCTTTTAGAAGATCCGGATATTTTTCGTTTATTTTGACCCTAGACGTCACTGTTTTGAAGCTAGGTTTTCTTTCCCGGCCATCTTTGTCGAATCTAGGAATTTCCACGCTTCCTTTTAGCAGGTGCTGCGAAGGACAAAGACGTGAGTAGAAGTAGGTGAGAGCATTGCAAGAAACAAGATAGAAGACTGCCGGGCAAGAAGGGGGAAGGACATACCGTTGCACTAAAGTATAAGGCAAGCGCCTGGCCTCGCCTGTGCGCCTCCGTGAATATTGCTCCTAAGCGCTTGCATTCGGCTGAAGAACCCTTGAAGTTTAGCTCCTGTCTGTTCTCTGTCTTGAGTTCAGGCTGCATCTGCGTCACATTTGCCACTGCAGTAATCGTTTCGAATCGCAACCCCTTGGCATTGACAATATTGCATCCGGCTGGAGACTCCGCGGCTTGGCGAGCCTTCTTCAGAAGAGATTTGATGACAATTGTATTTCTTCTGGTGATTGAAATGTCGTATTGAAACATACACCAAGGCTGAATGCCTTCAGGAGTTTCCAAAATAAATATGGATTTGACTGAACGCGGCACACTTGCTCCAAAATTTAGGCTGATGTCGTTGACCACAAATGCCGGGTTTTCAGTAGCAAGGTGTGCCAGTAAATGAAGAAGTGTTGGATACATTTCTACAAAGTCTGCTACAAGTGGGTAGACCTTTCCGTTTATGGTAACGCTGAGTAATGCGCCATTCTTCTCAGGTTCCTTAGGAGCGAGAGCAGCGCGCAGATCGGGATACCGCTTTTCGATTTTGTGCCATTCCCGCACTGGGCTTATAACGTGAACTGCTGAGCTCCCTCCAGGGAAAACGATTTTTGCGCTTAGCTGCAGGAGACATAAAAGCGCAAGAAGGCAAAAATGAAGACCACCGGAGAAAATCCGATTAGGGCTCTCGAGCGCATGAGAAGATGAAGACGGTTTTACTTATGAGGCACTTACCGCTGGTGAAAATTGTCCTGCAACGTAGTCTGGAACCTTTTCGACAGGCGTAAGGCGGGTTCCAAAGAGTGACACATTGTCGCGTTGTTTGTTGGAACCAAATGGCTGGCCAGTATGATCATAAAAGAAAATTTGCGGAGTTCCGGCTGTGTATTGAGGACCGAACAGCCCTGTGATGTTGAGCTGCCCAGGGCTAACCCCTGTAGTTCCTGGTTGCCTTCCTTTTAGCCAGAGCTCATATTGTTGTTCGGGTGATAATTCGAACCATGAGGATGGCACAGTGAACCTTTCCGTTTTGAGCCCTGGAATCTTTCCTGCGAAAGAGCTGATAGGGGTGTGCCCCTTAGCAGACTCGTCAACCAGAGCCCTAAGCTTCAACAGCAACGGCCATGTGAGGTCCTCAACGAAAGGGATCTCGATGATGGCCTGCACAAGAAAGGATACCTCAGAGTGAAGTTCTGCCATATAGAAGCGCATGCCGTATAGCTAATCTTTAATAGCCAAGTCTCCTCTCTCTTGTAACAATAAAGGTAGAATTTAGCTTACATTGCGCTCTAGTTCCCCAGACACGGGCAAGACAGGGTCTTTTCTTGCAGCGATCATATGAAGCCACTTCAGAGCTTGCTCCTCTCCTCTGACCTCATTTTTTTGTTTTTCCGCGCTAGTCAATGCTAGTCGTAAAATGTGAAAGGCATCCGCCTGTTTGAGGATCGGTGGATGGCAATTTGCCGCCAGCCAACCTTTAAAATCTGCAAGCTGCTTAAATTCCAGAACCGTTGTCTTTGGAATGCTAGCGGTCACCGTGTCAACGATTTCCCTTGTGCCCACCACATGTTTAAAGGCCAGTGTTAATGTCACCTGGTTGGAAATAACACAGATTACAAGTTCTCCAAGTAAAGAAAACGCTCACAGCGGAACATTGAAGACACAGCCGCAACAGTTGAACTGCACACAGTAACAGGAAAAAAGTACACTTACACTAGGCTTGCTAGCCGCCGCATTGTAGCTTGATTCCAATTTCAGTTTCAGCCTTCCTGCTGTGGGCGAAGTAGCCTCCCAGGTCAGATCAAAAATAGCCTCTGGATTTTTAGCTAGGTCAGATATGTCCTGAAGAAGCTTGGCCTTTTCTGCACTGGTGGTGGTGAGATTAAAAACAGCCACAACAGATCCGCCTTTAAAGGCTGCAACTTGCGTAACTTTGACTCCTTGAATAATAACAGAGCTAATCGCTACTGTCACTCCCTTCAGAACAGTGGTGCCCTGTGAAAATTGCGATGCCTGTAAAATAAGATACAAACAGTATCAATCAAGTACTAGCTTTCATGCGATCAATGTATAAACAGTTGGTAAGCGCACAAATTCCTGCACATGCAGTGTGAAGCGCGGATAATGTGTGCACACACACCGAAGGTGGTTGTCGCTGTGTTGCAGCAACACTTCCTGGGAAAGTCTCGGGCGATTCCCTGACGCTTGCTTGCGGAGAGGACGGCTGAGGTGTGCTGGCTGCATCCGGTGCGGCTGGCTGCTGAACTCCTCCTACTTTGCCTTCTGCGCCAACCTCCGCAGTAGTCTCTCCACGAGGTGCAAGCGATGAGTCTTGTAACAGACTAATGCCTGAAATAGTGGAATTTGAGGCCAGCTGAGCCTCTCCCAACATGACTTCACGAATATGCACTGGTTCCAATGCCGAAGGCACGAAAGCCCGGTGTGTTGCCTTTGAACACGTACACCGCAGCAACGCAAATATTGAGAACCTGTACAAACCTTAATTTGTCATTTAGTAGCTGTGAGTTCTGTGTCTAATTAACGGTGCGCCCGCGTACCTCTGCATTTGATGTTGTTTGTGCGTCATTGAGTATAGAAAGTTCTGAATAAATAGTACAGCGCAATGTGCATCAGCTACAGGCTTCGACGCCAGAGAGAAACAGTATTTCTTAACGGTGTTTAGGGTATTCGCTAGCAAGGTGGCTTGCGCAGCCACAAATAAATGGCTGTGCATGTTAGTAACTCGCTTACCGTTTTCAAGTTGAGCCGTTGCTGGTGAGACTAATGCCACGAAAACTCCAAATAGCCCTAAAAGTGAAGCCATCCTTTGGAACACGTGGTGGCGTTGTGCCGGCGCCGCGGGAAACTTCCCTGCGCTGGACAGGCAGTGTGGACGGCACTTGAACGCCGCACTGGAATGGGGATGTATAATTGTATTTGGGAGGCTCTTAACCCCCTCGCATTGCCAAGCCATCCGAAAGAGTTATTGGAAGTGTTGGCCGGGCTCTTGGGATTCCGACGTCCAGTCGGACAGCCGTGAAAGCTGCTTGGTATTTCAGGGCACCCTTGATCCGTGTACAAAACTTGCAGTGTCAACTCTAGACAGCAAGCTTGGACTTGCTTAAATTTCAGATCGAGACGAAAAATCAGTCGAGATGGAAGAAGGCCTTCTGTCTGGCGAAGCTAAGCAGCAAGCTCACCGTCGTCTTGCAGCTCGTTGACTTTCCCCGCTGAGAAAGATGGCTCTCTTCGCAACAACTCTCTGCAAGTGGCCGCAATCTTAGAACAGCCACGGAAACTGCTAAAACAAAGTTCACTTAAAAATATATTAGTATACTTCAAGAAGACGAAACAGCCACGGAAAGCCTGATCACTCTGACGCTGTCGGCTTGCGAAGTCCCCAAGTCCAGTGGCCGCACAACTTTGGCGTGAAACACATTCACAGTAGCCCACCAAATAATCTTCTAGACCCAAATATATGACATGGTTTTCAAAGGATACAATGTTGCGGACGGAAGGCTCGCTGGTTTGTAGCCAAGCTGCAATGCGGTAGCCGCGCTGGGGCCCCTGGGCCGATGGTTTTAGACAGCGGACCTGCCGGGTCCCCTTCGCTCCGATTTCCAGCCGTCGATTGAACCGCAATGACTTTGGAATACGTTGACTAAAACATACAATTGTACACGGTTTTTAGATAGTTCAAGTAAAAGTCAGTGGTCTACGCGATATTTTTGCTGAAATCCCTTTCGCTCAACGGTGCAAGACAATGGTGGCGAACGGGCACACCAGCAAGCAAAAACGATCGTTCGGCTTCAGAAGCCCCACAAATAATCAAAAACATACTACTACTGACTGGCTACATAGAAGTGAAAGTTTACTGGAACGTAGACATGATTGAGAACAGACCGTGCAAGCCATTTCCGCATATGGCGCCCAGTTAGAATGATAGAGTTCAGACTTGCCTGTGTCGGAGAAGATCCACAAAATTTTCCCTTTTCAGTAGTTGAAAAGTTACTTATTTTGGCTCAGAACCATGTCAAGTGGGACTTTTACTGACGGGCTAGCTCTTTTGGCAGATCACCCTGCTGGCCACCGTCCTATCTTCCAGCGTGACGCGATGCACAGAGGGACCGATCTAGCTAAGGTAGTGAGGAAAGCTATCTCGAAGATCTAAAACAGTAAGAAACCAGTAAACTTAGGCAACTCCATCGAAACGCTTATGAAAGATCTGTACCTGGGCAGTGCGATGCTGGGCTAACCGCCTGTCAGAGAACACTGTTGGAGAGTTCAAACTACGAAAAATCTCGAGCTCTTCCATTCAGGCATATAAAAAAGGACTTTTCAGCATTTTGTCCGTTTTCCAAAAGTATGTCCAGCACAACTCCCAAACGTCATGCACGTGTTGCATTGCTAGCTGACTTTCCCGTGGACAAAAGCGCCAAAAGACCGTATTTGTGTAGAATGGCGCCTTTTGCTCACAGAAAACGATCAGAATACAATTAGCAAGCCCATTTTTTCAACGCTGCCAGAGATTTGCTGGTTACTTACCAGCTCCCACAGCCTTAAGGTCGCTGTTCTCATGTTGCAGCGACGCAACTTCACTACACAAGCAGGTAATCGTATATTGCCCGTGCAGTTAACCATACGTATAAAGCGCACAGCCCTTCTTCAAGTGACAGAATGAGGAGTTATGGCGATAACAAGCCAAAAGCTCCCTAAACATTTCATTGGTCAAATTGAGGCCCGATACCCTTTGCAGCCTGCTCTTTCTCCAGTGCTGTACCCTCACAGTCGCCCCCATCCCACCTACTGGGTTTGTTGTAGCAATTAGGATCGCAGTGCCCATCTCCAATCCACTCTTTGGCACAAAATTGGTACACCGCCTCAGGTTTTACAGAGTAATCTACCTCGACTACTGCAGTGACGTTGTCGCAGTCCCCAGAGTCGTAGCCGCACGCGATGTTGTTGCACTGGCTATCGCAGACCCCATTACCAATCATCCATAACCGGCACGATGAGTCACAGATTTTATTGTTGCCGTTTTTCTTACGAATGGCTTGCATCGAGGCATTCGTCTTGCTGTCGCAGTCGCCTTTGTCATGACCGCATTCGGGATTATCGCATTCGCGATCACAGTCTCCATCGCCCAGCCAGGACTTCGAGCAGTTAGCATTACACATATCAAGGCATTCGCCGCCATCGAAGAGGCACTCAGGGACATTGCATTCTGGGGTACACGATCCGTTGACGAGTAACCTGCGTTCACATTTGCATTTTGGAAGCTGAAGTCGGTGCTGCTTCAGCATTTTTTGCTTCTGCTGCAAAGCTCTGCGTTCCAAAGGCTGGACTCCCTGCTCTTTCCACGCTGCGCAGTCGCCTGCGTCCCAGTTGCATGCAGCTACATAGCATGCGGCATCACACAGCCCGTCACCTTGCCATGAGGGCTTACAGTCCCCCGAACACCATCCCGTGCAGTCCCCTTCGTCGAAGTTGCAAGCCTCCGTGTTGCAAAGAGTGTCGCACCAGCCATCTTTTAACCAATCTTTCCTGCATCCCGGGCTGCACGCAGCACCTGCTTTATTGTCTTCCTTGTTGACCCTGCTCTGCTGATTCTCCCCATCATTTTGCTGTGGAGGATTTGGGGCATTCAAATCACGAGCAGCAGCATCGCTTCGACCTTCCTCGATCACTCCTTGAGCCCATTTCTCCTCCGTTGAAGAGTCCTCACTCAGGAGTCCGACGTTCAAGCTCTTCTGGGTTTTGTCCTGTCAACTCACAAGAAATGGCAGCCGCCCCACATATAACACCGAAGCTTCGGCTGTTTGCACACAATAAATTATATCTTTCAAAGTGTAAGCCAAATTTACTCAATCCGTGTCTTTCACTGTGTTTCACGCATTCCTAGAAGGTGATATTGCTGTTCCCATATATGGTAACAACTCTTCCTAGTTACACTTCATCGAAAGGTTTTTCCCCACCGTCGATTTATCAGCTTCCTCGCCTGTAGGGGATGAAGTTGACGATACAGGCCTTTGACGTAGCCCTGGCACTCTTTCTCCGAGTAAGCCTCCTGCTGGTGCTGCTGAAATGCAGTGTTCTGTGCATTGATAACACACTGAGCAGACTTCATGCACGTTGCGCCACTTAATCGGGAGGGCGTATAGTTATCACGCACGTTATGCCGCTAAATCGGAAGGGCGTATAATAGTCAAGATGCTCAGTTTAGCGTGCAGAAATAGTGTGCGGCAACATCCACGCACACGCAAGGCCATGTTCGTAAGAGAGGGCATCTCTGCGGGCATAATTTTATTATGTAGCACTACAGGTACTGAATTCGTAGTAGGTGAGGGATCCTTGCCTTCCAAATTCGTCAAGAGTAACCACAGCAGCAGCGCTGGTAAATAAATACTCCAGCGCATTTTCCCAGCAAGTAGTACTTCTTCGTCGGGGCTCTGTGCCACTCATTAACAATGAAGGATGACAGAAATGTGAAGCGTTTGCCACTGGAATCGCCGAAAGCTGATACTGTGCCGTTGCTTTTCTTATCTGCCACTATTTGGGCCAGTGTTCAGTGGTCATTTCTTTTAACGAGGAACAGGGACTTCAGTAAAAAGGATTTCTGCTCAGGGAAGTCCAGCACATTGAAGCAAAGGTGAACAATGCTATGTTCACCTGGTGGGCGCAGTGCGGGGCTCGCTGTTTCGCCGTCAGCGGTAAAAATGAATCCCGCCAAACACCTTAATTGGTCGAAATAAGAAGCGAGAGTATTTGTCCTGTTGTGTCTGCACCAGGAAAAGATGATGTGCGGCGAATAGCATAGCCGACTACACGCTTCTGTTGGTTGCACCGTTGCACCCGAGGCGGGCAGAGACTTCGAAATTTTCGGTAGCTAATGGCGTTTCCCTAAGTTTTGGCAGCAAGAAACCAATATAATGCTGCAGCTTATGCCTTCGGGAAAAAAGCTGCAAAGTTTACGCCCCATTTTTCTGTGTGGATCAGGCTTTGGAGCACGGTTCCAGTGAGAGCGACCACGCGCCAACCAAATGGTCCGCATGAAACTCGTTACTATTGTGTTCCATCAGGCCTGAAAAGCCAATTAACCCATTTTGTACTTGACGTTGCTCTTTCTCAATTCCATTTTCAATGATAGAAACGGTCCTTTTGTGGGCTCTACCCACTGCACGTGAGCACTGGTCAAGATCATGCTTGTGAGCGGTGATAACATTGCATTGCTCATTCGTTGGTCATTCGGCTCAAGATGCTGGCCAGTATAAAGGCTGAAAAGTTGTTCTAGCATGTGTGCAGATAGTGTTGATTGTTCTCGTTTTTAGCGGGAGGCACGGCAAGACACCCGCAGGCATGCTGTTCTTGCAAATCGTGCTGTGAGTGTGAAAATGAAATGCAAAAAGTCTATGCCAAAGCACAGTGGTACTTCTGCATGCGTCTGTGAAGGCTCGATGAATCCGTTGCTCTGTACACTGAGACATTGTGCTAGGGTAAAGCGCTACTGTGCCAGATGTACTAGCACAGAACGGGAGCAACACCTGCCAGCTACTTTGGAAAGGGAGCCTTATTATGCTCATGTTCACGGGAATTTGACCAGGAGACGGCGAAGAATGGGAGCAACCTCAGAAATGCAGTATCAAGAGGGAACTAAAGAGTTCCTGTTCCGCCTCGCCCCTGAGCGTCAACGCTGGCCACCTGCATCTTTTCAAACACTGTATTCGCATTTACGGTAAACATTGATCAATATATCTGCTAAAGATGAAAGCCAATAAGGTCTCGGAACGTGTATCTCAAAACATGATTATGAGGAATGCTTTCAGATTGCCATACCGCATGCTTGCTTTTGGGTGGAACTATTCCACCCGCCAACTCTCCCAAAATATCGCCTGGCCAAAAATGTGTCATCTGATAAACCAATCCGTAGATTCAAAGATGCTTCTGAGTGGCCCGCTGTCCCAGACCCTCTATAGTTAAACACCCATTTAAGGATTTTGTGATAATTCTATTCTGCTTCAGACAATCCTTTTCCAGCCGCATTTTTATACCAGTTACACTCGCCGTTAGCTTGCGTCTACAATAGCGATGGTTGCGCCGAGGTCCTTGGCCTTGTGGCGCAATCATGGTTGAATGAAAGCTTGGAATAGTTTTTACTGCATTCATATCGTCACAACAGATGTGACATTGTGCATTTGTTTGAACCGTTATCTGTTGCAAGGAAATATCCACGAGTAGTGAAACATAATCTCTACACTTCTTCTTCGAGCAGCTAGTACATGCATGCACAACTTTTCACTCGAATGCTCAGGAGCTGAGTGATGCTGGCTGTAGGATTCGCAATTTCTTTATAACTCAGTTGTACCCAAGAGAGCACTGTGACATTGGCGTCCCTATGACCTGTCTAATCGTAGATCCAGCACTTGTTAATTAAACCCACCAAGGCATCTCTCTTTTTAGCACGCGCCTTTCGTCTCTTTGACGGAGGGCCCGTGCCTACCCTAGATCTACACTGTGGGGAACTCAGCTTTGTGGTAGATACTAAAAGAAAGTCGCTGTGGGCAGTTGCACGTTATGCAGGGCTAAGCGTAGGCTTCCATGTGCTGTGGGTGGCGTTGTCAGTACGCTCAGTTAGGTGGCAACAGGGTGTCCACTCCCCTGTATTGATCTGCCAACCGTGGCACGGCTACCAAAAGTAACGTGATGACACGGAAGAACAAACAGCAGGTGGTTTTGAATAAAGGGTGAATTCCCTGTATGCCATGACAATTTGTGTCATCAGTGTACAGGAGAAAATTTTTGACAGACACTACGCGGGGGCCTAAAACCTTCTGGTTATATTGTGGCCGCAGGGTGTACACTCGCTCAGTTTGTCAAAAACCCATCAACCGGTGCTACTAAAGCTCTACAGCGCCATTCGCTTGTCATGAATCAAAGTCATGTTGCTTGAGCAACTCCGCCACTTGCTGTGAATTTGTTTTTTGTTTCAAAAAACTATTCCCATATATACCAACGTTGATCCCCCTTGTCACGCGCATGCATGCCAAGCAAGACGGCATCTGCGCACCCCTTGGAATCATTTTGGCCCCTTCCGGAGTTGCAACTGCTACTTATGGAAACATGCAAAGCTGTAGCGGCAACTTTAGCCTAAGATATCCACTTTTGTTAAAACAAGGACTTCAGCAGACAGCACTTCAAATGCACTTGAATTCCACTCAGGCAGATCCACACATAATGGGCGATTCAGACGAAAGACTGAACGGGGACAACAATACACGAAATATAATACATTCACTTCCTGATTAACTTCATTTCGCACTTTAATGGGACTCATCAAAACAAGAAGAAAAGCTGAAGGCGAGGGTCGCAGTTTTAGCAGGTTTTCAAGGCCCAAATAGAGCAAAACTCTTGGCAGTAAAGTATAGCTTGCGGTGCCATTTGTTCAAGTGTGGTGCGTGCTCAGTTCTACCCTTGTGAGTGACTAGCAAAACCCGCTCGGTTCAAGTATCATAATTGGCGCAGGGCACAAAAACGGTAGTGTCGCCGTATATGAGAAAAAAATGCTAGCTACTAGCAAACGCCGAATGAGGACTCTGCGAGTCCTTCTACGAGCTCATGCACAAACTTAGTTCCGCGTCACCAAATCTAGAAAAACTGTCTGCTACTGAAAGCTGAAAATCTGTCTTTTTCAAACAAAAGCCAGGAAATCGGAGAGGCATTAAGTTCTGTCCACAGCCCACGAGAAAACGACAAACTGTCCCATGCGAGCACGTTTGGTTCTCGCTCAATATCAATAGATGCTGTGATCAACCAGCATCAACACATCACTCACGATACTTCACAAACCATCAATATTGGCAAATGGTGGCGCAACGCAGCATCCTCACCCACTAGCAGTTGCACAAATAGGCATGGCACATGCGGTGGAGGAGCCAGCAAATAACGCGTTTCTCGCAACCTAACAGTCCGCATTGAATCTCGATATCCATCTCAGTCGTTCACTTAACGACCGTGCTATGGAGCTCACTGAAAGTTGATGCATGTGGTGGTTTACAGCGCGTGCTTAATAACGCTTTACAACTCCAACTACTCACAACCTGCCGAATGTGAGAAGAGCCTATTTCGCACGCATCTGGCTGTGCAGATATCAGCAAGACAGACTGTAATATTATGCACAAGAGCTACTATGCGACCGCGAGAGCTCTCGTAACCTGAACAACTCAGAACTCCGCAGCGTGGCATCAGTAAAGCCAACTGTAGGCCCGGCACCTACCCAGCAGGCTCCCTCAGCGCACCTTCATGCTTGTCGACTCTGCTGGCAACGCCCCCCTCAAGTGGGAGTGTGTCTAAGCATACCAAGTTACTCTGAAGAAAATGCGCACTACTTGGTGCATCAACCGGTAGGTCGAACTCTCAAACGAAGAATCTTCTGTACGTGATGAAGCTCAAACTCAAAGCGTGTGCCTAACTTCAGACATACGCATCCACGGTACCTAAGTCTACTGACAGCATCTGAGCATTCACGTACTAACCCACATGTCTTGGTTACCGTCGTTCTCTAACTTACGAACATCCACAGTGCGACAGGCCTTCAATTGACGTCGCAGAAAACATTTTAGTTTTTCAGCTAATGCAGTGAAGCACTCTGGAGAAGTCGCCAAACGCCAGGTGACCAGAACACACGTACGCATCATGAAATGCACACGAATTTAGGGATGGTAGCGAGGCTAACCATGAACCACTTGTGGTTCAATGCATTATGCAAAGGAGCACGAACGTTTTCAATTAATTCCGCAGTCTTGGTACTATGTTCTTACCTTAGTCTTGAATTACCTTCTCGTGGGATTCCATGACGCTAAATAGAAGAGTTTTATCATCAATAGGAATGTTTTTTTTCCAATACCCTCAATATCAAATATCACGTCTTTTGCGCTAGGTATAGCTGGCCACCTAGTTTATTTTATACTTTGAATGTAGACGTCACTTATGATTGGCATTCTATGAAACAAAAAATTAATTTTTTTTTTGTAAACTATAAAGACAAAGCAAAAGGATCTGCATCTAGCCTGGGACTTTAATAGGATAACAGCACGTGTGCTGTTGGCCTCTAATGTCAAAATTTTTCGGAGCTTCTGAGGAACGCAGCATCGTGCCTAGGACGTTCTAATTTGCGAGTATTACATATATAGACAAAATTATGTATGTTAGTGCGAAGTAGTGTTAAAAGCATTCGAAAAGGAAACGATAGGAAAATGCGACAAAACGCAATCGCTGTGTAACAAGCCTGACTAAGCGAGCTGGAGAGAGGTACTAGCCAAGCCAAGAAACGTTAACGTGAGAACCTCCAAAAATTCCATGTGTTGGCATTTTCGTACCAATATATGGTATCAAAAGAGGATAAAGTGCGTCGGCGCAAGCCAGAATGGGAAGTAATAATGAATCTTCTAAATATGATTACCCAGTACTGTGGCAAGGCTAGAGTTATTTTGAGACAGAGTAAATAAAATTGCAGACAGGTTGCTATGTAAACAGTCATCGCTTAGAGCGTTTTAAGTAGTACCACTCTAGCTCTAAAATGCATCTTAATCTTTGCATTTAATCGCCCTGTTTAAGTATCTCCGGTAGCTTAGCGGCAAGAATACAGGACTCCGTCATCCTCTCCTATAAAACTACTATCGGCTACACTCTCATGAAGCATTTGTGTCAATAAAAGCACAAAATTACTTTCGTCGTTACACACCAGCTAGAGGACATGTTTCCACCACAATCACAGCAGCACCACATCCTGACACTTGTTACTACTGTGGTTGGGCATGGATGGAGAAAAAGAGGATGATCGTAATAAATCATGAATATGTGATATCATGGATCAGAAACATTCTAACGAAGCCCTTCGAAGCCGCTTCGGGCTATGCTAAAATATCTATAATCCCTCACCTGCTTGTCAGGCAGTACATGATTAGGCAACTATTCCTCGCTAAAACTGAAGCCTTCGGAGACGCTTTAGCGTTCCCTTCAACTAGGCTTTCAGGCTTCAAATGCAGACGTGGGACGGTAGCTTTGCTTGGTAGAAGAGCGCATTCCTCTGCTCCACCAACGAGCAAGGCAGTGGTGGCCTTTGAAACTGGGCCGCTTGATACTGGTACAAACAAGAGGCTGAAGAAGGTAGTGGCTCGGGTGCCGGACATCAGGGCAATGTTTTCCTCCCCCCCACTCCTACAATTCGGTCGGAAAAAAATTCTTAGCTACCCTTTTGAAAGCTGTTCACACGTGAATACATTTCCAGATAATCACCAAGATGAACTCAGGAGCAAAGGCCGCCAGCGTTTTGCACAACCTAGTACTCGAAAGAAAAGCAATAAAAGGAAGGCTACTGTATTGTAACGGACGAGCCCTGACTCTTAGGCTGCGCCGTGGCTGGCTGAGATATATACTGTACATCATTTATATGCTTATGTGCTGATGTATACAAGAATCTTACAAGGAAGGCTGAGGCTTGAAGTCAGTTGTCGATGCTGTGCTTTATGCTGGCGAAAAAGCTGCGTACGCCTGCTTTCGATTTTCTAGTGGTGTATGCAGCCAACATAGAAGAGCAGGCAGGTAAAGCTTATACTGTAGCGGCCATTATTCTTCGTAAAAGAGAATATAGTGCAGTTGCAGGCAGAAATAGAATATCAGAACAGCAACAGAAAAATGAGATATTTCTAGGGCAGCAGCAATAAGTGAGGCTACTAACACGGCTGCAGCATACTTTTTGCTTGAAGGAGAGAATGCTATTTTCTGGAAACAGGCGCCTTCGTTGAGTGTCGATATGAACGATGAACAATGGTTTCACATTTAAAGTCAGTATCCCCACAGTTTCTTCCTCAAGGCTTTTGCACAAACTCAATTAGGTGAACGCTGAGTAGAGACGTAAATGGACTTACACATGGGTAGCATAGTCTTCAGAAAGTCCTATGCCTGTGTACTCTCTGCCCTTGAGTCCAGGCAAGAAGCCCCTGACTAAGAGTAGGCACGCAGTTTTTACTGTGGAGATAGTATTTTCCCGTCAAGCGAAAGCTAAGCGTTCTTTCAAGTAAGCCGTTGAACACTGGATAGCAGCTCACACAGCTATTTACGAGTGGTGCTCTAGTGCAGAGCACTACAATGCCAGATAAGGAATTCAGTGTACTATATTCTAGAGTATGTGCTTTGGTATGCTCAATAGAAATAATTAGTAGGAAAAGACTTTTTTTTAACCTAGCTACAAGGCCTGGAAACTGTCACTGAGCGGCTTTATCAAGAGATATATATAATGGGTACTTCAGTAGAGCGAAAACTACGGCGAGGCCATACCGACGTTACACCTCAGTCGCCTCAATCTTATTTCGCTCATTATACGCTGCGCCCAGCTTTTGCAGTGATCATCGAGAGGATAGAGCCACCTCCTCACATTCCCAATATGAAAATCAGGAGAATTCATGCCCATCGACGCTTTGGGGGGACTCGGTAAATCAAGGCGTCGCGCTAGTTCTCTCGCTCTTTCCGACCTATTTTTCGTTTCCGAATAGCCTTCTATTCTCAAGAAAAAGCAGCTTTCACGGTGGTTGCCTGCCTGGGAGGTATGGATGGCAGTTGCGCTATCCCGTGAGAGGCAAAATGTTTCAGCTGGGGACCTGATGGGAGCCGCCAGTGGCCAGCGGTGTGGTGCAGGTACATTCCAACCCTCTTGATATAAGTTGTTGTTTTTTCTGTCTATCACTGTGCATGTTCTACGATTTTGCTAGTAGAAGGCCCATAGGACCTCTTTTAGGGAACTGTCTGCCGTGCCAGAGCAGAGGAGGAGAGTCGAGGTCTCGAAGTGTCTAGTCAGCGAAGGTCGAATTTGATAGGGGCTAGGGAGAACACTTTACTTCATAAAGAGAGTCTTTTGAATCCTTGCTGCGTCATGTCACGGAGGGGCCTGCTGATGCTACATAGCAAGGCTCATGGAGACCGGAGATTTCTGTGGATAGGGGGGAAAAGCGCTACTGTGGGCAAATACACTACAGAAGCAAATATGCCCACTAGAGGGTTGCTGGAGACCTGAGGAGTGCCAGGTCTGTGGTGAGCTGCGTCAGGCCTGGTTCCTTCGTGTCTCCTGTTTTGGTGACGTCGGCTTACGCTTTTCTAAACTCGCTGCATTCACCGTTCGAGCACTGAATGGAAAACACAATTACTGCAGGTCCTAATTTAAAGGGTTACTTCTGTTTCCTCCCAATACTTCTCCTTTGTTGCTTGGGGCTTTTTCGCTGGCTTTTTCGCTGCAACTCCGGTGCCTTTTCCAGGCCCAAACCCTAGGCCTAGCTGCAGAGTCCAGTAAGCCTTATCACCTCAAGAGTAACTCCTTCTGCGTGATATTTAATTCTACTTGTACACTTAGGGCCAATCCGCATAGTTAGGCACAAGTCATATTTCTAGTCCCTTTTTCCGTGAAAGGGAGACTATGAAAGACCTGACGTCTGGTTTCAACCCCTTAAGTGGGATCGGTGTCTCGGCAACTGAGTCAGCCCCAAAACCTTAGTAAACGGCTGGCGCTCGTATCCGGTTGGCGGTCCTAGCGGGCTGGCGCTCATAGGTAGCTGGCTCCAGTGGCTAGTCGCTGTATATATAGCCTAATTTCGCCTGATCAATACTGATGTCGCATTCTTTCCTGTTCTTTCCGCGGAACAGGTCACTGTAGGCTCACTATAGGCGCACCAGGGAACCGTTATAGTGCCTGTGCACTGCAGTTTCCAATCCAGCGGGGTAGGCGTTAGTCAAACAAGGGCAGCCAACGCCGCATCAGCACTAAAAAAGGTAAAATCAAGCTTTGATTCCTGTGCCAGTCTTGGCAAAGCAAAATTAAAAAGAAATCACTCCTCAAGGCTTCAGTACAAAAGGCCAAACCGGCAATTATTACTGGAGGCTACAGACTCTCCCTACACAAACCAGCACTGCTGCCGCTCGGGCAACGGCACTGACCGATTCTACGGTAATCTTTTCTTGGCGTAAGAGCAGAATATGTTCAAACAACTAATAGGAACTCACCTACCCGTTGGAAGATACCTACCCTGTTCTGCCGTTTTCTGATGCAATCGGCTGCTGTTTCTTCACTAAGGATCACCCACCGTGTGCTTCTGCAGAGTCGTAGATGGATACCTTCAGCTTTGGGCAAGACCGAAAGTGTTTTGCATAACAACACCTTTTGGTGATATTCTTCTAGTTTGCATTAAGTGACTTTTCACTTTTGCCTCTTTCTAAACACACAAGACCAAGTGGAGATGCTTAGACAAAGCCTGTTAAAAGAAAGCTTTCCTGCCTTACTAAAAGTGAAGGCAATCAGCTGCTTACTCGACAATCATAAGTGAGGCTTACTCTTCGTAGAAAGGCGCATACCTGTGGTAAAGGCCAAAAAGCTGTTCTGCGGCTGATTTGGAGATCTGCTGTTCAGCATCTCAGTATTGTTCTGTCTAACTTTCCTCTAAGTTAGGTAGGACCTTACTAACGTCAAGAGCGCTCTCAAAATAAAAACCAGTTTGTCTTTGGACTGCAAAACTGTAAAAGAATAAGAAGCTTGCTACTAGAGAACAAACTGTGAACAGGAAATGGAAAAGAAGGCTTCACCTGTTCCTCAATAAAAAAGCAGTGAACTTGGGCGAGGTGTTAGCTTCGAAGCACTGCCTCTAGTGACCGACCACACCGTCTCTATATTTTTCGTAGGGGAGCTTAGTTGGTAGGAAGAGAGAAAAAACAGTTGCATATGGGGGAAGCTATATGGCACACTGTCTTAACCCCACGGAACTGGGCACCTGACAAATACTTCCAGCTGGTATTCATTGTTAAACGCCCAACCTAGCCTTCACCTCGTTCTTCTACTCAGTCCATTAGGGGTACGGTCACATGAATCGTCATGCGAAGGCGCCGAACGAACAACTCGTGAGATTGGTTGCTTTTGCTTGACAAGAATTTTTGGTTCAATTTCTTCTCGCGGGCGTGGGCTGCTGGAATTATGTGAGAATGCAAGCAAATTCGCGTTGAATCTCGAACAAAAATGGAAAGAATAACTCAATGGAAGAAAGCAGGAGAACAGGGAAGCTGGAGATTTGGCTTTTAGCCTCTAAAGCCCACTAACGTCAAAAAACGGACCTTGACATGCCAACGAAGCTGGCGAAAAAAAAGAAAATTCCAGGCTAACAAGCTGTGCAAAACAGCTCAAAAAGATCCAACTGGGTGTATGGATCCTCATGCACGGAATCAGTACTACGAAAACGTCCGTAACACTGTTAGAACCCCTGCAACATCCAGCATTCAGCTCGAGGGAGGCAGCGCAACGACTGCAGCGGGGAAAACTGCAACAAACTAGAGCAAGCAAGAATGCCCTGAGGCTCGTGGGACATTCAGAGAAACTGGCAGTGCAGGAAATTTAGTAGCTATCGAGACCAAACATGCCCATACTGGAGTTGTAACCGCGGTTCAGTCCCCAAAGAGACAGCTGGGCCCACTGCTCATTCAGGCAGACAGCGTGCAATTGCAGAACAAAATAACTTTCGCTTATTTGGGAATCGACTTGCAGTAAGCTGCTCATGACAGGTATACGAGCAGAAGAGAGGACAGCGAAGCGCGCCCATCGTGCAATGGGGAACCTCCAACCGTGTGCTGATGATCTCAGGGCCTCAGTTGGTATTATTGCTTGAATTTCCATTCTAATGCTTTTGCTTGTTATCAATGCAGTTTTAGCGTCATCTCTGTTACGGCTGCTTTCTCTTCCAGTTTCTCTGACCGCTGGCATGCCAAGTAGCGCACGGTAAACCCCAGAGGTGTTGCAACGTAACTCGAAGAGCCGTCTTCACACCTTATCTTCCCAAATAAGCTCTATTTTAATTTCTGAATTGTATAAAATTTGGCGCCTTACGACGCGTACTGCCACGCAAACATGTCGGCGCCTGGGGGCGATGGCGGTTGGATTCGCTCCCTTTTCGGGGGCGCAATGACCTGTGACATTCCAGAATTTTTGGATGACATGAGGTAGGTGTGTTTACTGCGGCTTTTTCTAGTATATAGCTGGCATTCCACCTCAGTTGGCGCAGCTGTGTGCCTCTAGGACTACTGCTGAATACTCAAACTGGTGTCTACTGAAAATTCCAAAACTTACTCAAAAATACAGACCCTGCGAATGGCGTGCTGTTGGACTGCAGCAAAATAATGATTGTTCCTGACCAGCAAGAGGCGTTCGTTAACGACGATGGGAGCATAAGTGTCATCATCGAGGTACTGGAACATCAACCGGTGCCGGACACACAGGCTGCCGAGTGGGTCGACCCATTTTTCTCATGTTGAAGGCAACATCATTCGGGACATTGTCTGCAGAGTGTTCGCTCAATGTTGCTTAGCCGATACGCGGTACGCGCCCGTCTTCATGTCATGTAGTACAGCTCTGTGGGCGGAGCTTTGGATCGTAACAGGTTCTTTTTCAACGACCTCATGGCTGAAAACTCCTCTCTGTCCTCAAGAATCTTGGATACGTCGATTGTGCCCAAGGAAGAGCCCCCCATGCAAGGACAGTGAGAAAACTTGAAGGAACTGGATGTCCAGAGAAATTGCAACATTCAAAAAAGCTGTCCTTGTCCTACGATACCAGCCACGTACCTTCACGCATTTCGTTTGGATTGTAGAGGCCGAGTAAAGTGCAGCCGCCAAATTGGGCATTGCTAGGAGTGTGCCTTTGGTTTTTTTTTGTTCAACAGCGCGCTTGCATTTCTTAAGGGGGAGTTCCAAGTTCAGAAGAAACGTGCTGCAAGGCCTGACCACGTACTGGTGCGGCTGGCAATCGTACGAATCCCAGGTTCGCTATATTCGGTACAACCTGTAAATGGGTTTCCTCGTGAGTAGTCATGGGGTCTTGAGCATCCAAGTCCATGAGGAGTCAAAGTTCATTGCCTTGCCTCATGCCGTTTATGTAGGCATTTCGGCGTGTTTTGTCTACGTTCCATTCAGAGCACCGCGCGGATATAGTCATCTCCATGAACGAAAGAGTAACTGAAACTGCGGACGGACATGGGAATCATGCAGAAATAGGCGCAGCAGGATCATTGGATGACGCATTTCGCCTAATTGTTGAATCATTTAGAATCCTCGACTATGGTTTATTTACTTAGTGGGGTATGCATCCCACGCTGGGTGTTGGGGTGTACAACCGCACCAAAGATAGAAACCCCCACATGGCGAGGCACAATCCGTTTGAATTCGCCTTCAGCCTCATTGCTTCACAATTGCGAGATCCCTGAGACGGATCATGATCTTTCACGTGAAATATAATTGTTTTTGTGGCACAACAGATATTTAACACTGGAAAGGTCGTCACTGGTGTCATCCTGTTGGCTGCATCATTGGACTACCGTGCAAAGTAACAGGAGGACTTCTCTATTTTTTTAATATATATACAATTCTCTTGGAGCTGCATGCGTTGATCCGTTGCTTAGTTCGAGCAGTGTGAGATCAGCCATCAACCGGCTAAAATCATGCTCAAGCTCTGGGCATGGTCCTGGTACCAGACGCTAACATTATGTGCAGCAACAACCGTTGACCTCGGCTTCCCACAAGGCATTATGGGTCTATTTGGCTTGCAGATGAGGCCACACGGAAAATCAGTAGGCAATTTGAGCTTCGGAGGATCACAGAACTGCAATTTTTCTGATTTCAAAGGCAGTTTCCCGTGACTCGCGCTTCCTGTCTGTGCAGACAGATGCAGCGGAGGATTCGTTAACTGATAGGCACGATGATATCCGGGCTCAGTTCGAGGTTATTTTTTTGCACTGGCCTTAAGAGTGCCCGGCTAAACGCAAGCGTTCAGGTGTTGAATACAGACCGGTACGACCAGCTGCTTTTGTCGGCACGACGGAAACGCCACTCAGCTGCCCAGATATTGGCGGCTGCAAAACGTGAGGACTTACCTCTCTGAGATACACGACAGTCTACTTAACGAATATACCAGGTAGTGGAGCGGGGCCTCCAGAGCGGCCATTTGACGGTGGGAAGGAAGTTGCAACGGGCACTTCGGAGGAGGTGTCAACATTGAGAGCGTATGCCACCGATACGAACGAGTTCTTTACAGTGTAGCACCCTTACGTGCATTGATTGCTTAGCTACAACATGAAACAAGCGGCTCTCCTGCAAGCCGAGGCTGAGAATGAGGAGCGTATGTTAGCTGCTCTTCATGGGTTGCTCTATCCTAGATATCTGCTGAACGGCAGGTGAAGCGATGCGAATAAAGTCGATGGTGGAAGCTGTTAGGCTGTCTTTGTCCAGCGGTGAAGAAGGCTCTTTGCCAGGTATGACTGGGCATTCGCCCTCCGTTTCTGCGAGTTGAGCACTTCATAGGCGCCCCCTGCAGAATGTGAAATTCTGAAAATAGGGCCCCTGATCTTTGTTCCTGATGTAAGCCCGTGGTCTGTAATGCTGGCGTGGCTGTTCGCCTACTGATACTCCTGCGTGCTCTTTCCAGCCTGACGAGCTTCTGCACAATAATTCGAGGTCAGTTCTTCGCAGCCTCTTCCGCAGTGCGCCCTAGTATTCCCCACTAGCAACATGGCGCAAGTCACTGGATCGGCGCTCACTTTGTACCACAACAAAGAGCTCAAAAAGTTGGACACTTTCTAGCTTCTGCTGTCGCCGCAATTTACAACCAACCACTTTTTCTTCTGAGCAGCACTTACTTTTGGGAAGGCGTGGAACTCCCTGTCAAAGCAACTGAAGATTCTCCCAACTGTGGGGCTGTCTGTACTTCACAACTCCTTGCAGTTATGAAAATCGTGCTCCCGTTTCAGGTCTCGCATTTCACTATAGAGCGTCAGAGCAAGTGCTCTGTGCAACTTCGCCAAGTGCTCGTGATAGTTGGATCGACGGTGAGCTGTTGCAGCATGGGGGCCTTACGAGCCATATCTAGTGCATGTGACGGTCTCAGCTTTCACTGAGGCGTGGTTCTGTAGACATATGGGCATTAAGGGTAAGACGGTTTTTGGCGTATGGTTGTTCTGTGGTAGAGTACGCTTTGGAATATCAGGGACTCTGCCGAGCATTAAAGGTGCTGAACGAGGTACTGTTTATTCTGGCCATCCACATTCTGCAATTTGCTTTACATTACACTACGCGGCAGAAGCACAGCTTGAAGTCATTCCTCCTGTTAGTTGTTGGAGCTTTTCAGCATACATTTTAAAGGTATTTCACCTGCTTCCAAGCAGCCACCGCAGAAGCCTGAAGAAGGCACCAACGCTGCGGTGAATGTCGATTTCTCTGTCGATGCCAATCATAAGATCAGAGTGAAGGCAAGTGCTAGCCATCCAACACAAACCAAATCCTCGTACAAAGCGTGCTTCGCAACAGGTGAATGGCACGGAGCACCCTGCGGGTAAGGACGAGATGTTCTAACTAATACCTCTGACACCACGAATACGCATCTTCTAGGAGAGCGCATTATGCTGGATACCCAAAAACTCGCAAAAGAGGCCGCCGCACAGGCGGAGGAACAGGCCGTAACTAAAGCAGCAATGGAAATATCCAAGCGGGCGGAAAAAGTAGCAACCAGTGGCAAAGCAATAGAGAGCTCTGAATATACCCCATCCAATGAAGGAATGGAAGCGGATTCGGGGGAATTGAATGTGCCGACAGAAACAACAGAAACAGAAGAAGAAAGCGACGAAGAAGACTTGCCAGACGAATAGTTGCCACTTGTTCCGTACCTTCGGCTGGACTGTGTGGACTACTCATGAAACAGTCTTAACACCGCAACTCAGTGCCAGCCTACCATGAGTCTCCATCCTTCTTTTGATGGAACTGGCCACAGTGGCTTGAATGGCTTGCTTGTGCTTGCTAAAGAAAACGGCAAAGCAATAATAAGCGGAATGATGCTGATACACAATTGAGTAGGGGCAATCTCTCAATAGTTTTTGAACGCCTCGCAGAAGTATGGAGCTTCTGCCTTAAGTTTTGGTCTTTGAGAAAGTCTGAAGTGCTGCCTAGAGATGGAAGTGCGCAGCATTGCTTCGAAGCACAGGGTTCCAAATGCAAGCAGAAATAGAGGGCACGAGACACACAGAAAAGAATGTGCTGCAGATGAGCCACGAGCACCTCAAAGAATCTGCATTTTGTTCTGGTCTCTGAAGTGCTGACCAAAAGTGGAAGTGTGTAACATTGCTTTGAAGCACAAGGCTCGCAATGCGAGCAAAAATGAAGGACACAGGCACACAGGATGGGCTGCGTTGCAGATAAACCTCTAAAAATGGGACGCAGGAGCTCTACGCTGCTGCAGAAAAACACCTGTTCCAAAGCTTACGTAGCAGGCGTGCGCAGTTGGGACGTCTATGTTGCTGCTTATACGCGGGTTACTAAACGCCTATCACTCTGAAGCCTGTGCGGGCTTCGACTCGGCTTCTTGCTCTGTGTTATTCTGGGGATCATCCCCATTACCTTCCACCGACCCCTGAACTTGCTCTACTGACGGATCTGCTGCGGAGCCTTCGACTGCAGCCTGTTCTTGTTCGCCTTCTGCTTCTTTCTCTTCCTTCGGGGGGGCATCTCCAGCCGGCTGGTTGGCCTGCTTGCGCGGTTTTGCCCAGTAACAGCAATCAACGAGTATGGTTACGGTACTATTGTTCTTCATCCCCGCGTCCTTCAGGACTTGTGAGTCGTCAAACAACATGTTGTTGTTAAATGTGAGCCTGATCTTATCCGCGCTATACCTGGAATAAACAATCGGTCGCAGGCACCTCATTGACAACGTACTCACGGGCCGCAATAAACAGCATTCAGGAAACAGAAATGCGTCTATAACGATTCGCGACCTTCTTTACCTGTCCGGGTCGTCTAGTTCCTCGGCAACTCTTTGTTTAAGGTCGCCCACTGTTTCATGGGAGGCGATGGTCACATTTATTGTCTGGCGACAAAGGAAAGACCAGATCGGAATGCAGACGCAAGCTCCGGCTCCACAGTCTGCAGACACATAGAACTAGTTGCGTGGAATTTGTTTTCTAAACAGAGCACAGACAGGCATAAAGGTAGGCTTGGCTTCCAACGCCGACAGGGAGGGGTGCAGGACCAAAACCTACACAGAGGAGGAAGCACTCACTCTGGAGAGTTTTAACCTTGAGATTTAGATCCACACGTTCGTACACATCTACCGATAGCTTTGACCTGCCAGACTTGTTGTAATCCTTGAGTAGTTTGTCGTCCCGTAAAACGAGAGAACCGATGAACAGTAGTATGGACTCTGGCTTCAAGTCAGAGGCATCCAAAGCTTGAATTACAGACTTTTTCACTTCAATTATAGGCGAGGTCATCTGTATATGGGGTAGCTCAAACTTCTTCCCATTGTTGCCCTTGGTCCAGTCACTTAGGACCAGCGTCACTTCCGTGGTCGGCATCTTGTTGTATAGAGATACAACAGCTGAAAAAAGACAGAATAGCAACAGTAAAACGTATTTATAGCGCAGGAAAACTTGCGAAACAAAGTGAGCTTCGGATTCGCTGTGAGCTGGGATGAGCGCAGCGGCGCTGTAGTGGGATAAGTAGATGCAGTCTGCGGGCACTCACGGGCTCAAAATAGCTTTCCTAGGCTTTCCAAATATCCAAAAGTGTTATAAATGGCAAAAGGTTGAAGTTTGGAATCAGTGAGCTCTCTTCAGGGAGACATGACAGGAGGTTGCGATCGCCTCGGGGTTCAACCGTCGTGGGCGTGGACAGCCGCAGCTCAGCAGCAACCTGACTTGAACCACTGCAGTTTGCTCAAACCCCATATCTAGCCACTAAAAATTAAAAGTTACAAGCACTTCTATTCCAACGTATCTTGCTGATGTGGCAACTTTGGCTCTAAAATTTGATCTCTTCCCTGACCAAGTCCCTGTGGCTAACGAGCATAAAGCAAGCTGCATCAGGAGGCCGATTTAAAGTCGAGTTTGAGGGGAATGGAGACTTTTTTGAGCTCCTGAGTAACGATTATTTTGAGTGGTGTGGGTTATCACTACTGTGGTGAGCTCTTGTGACTAAGAAAACTCAGAAGGGCTCGGTGGTGGTCGTCGTCGCAGCCGCCGATGCTCGTCAAGCCCTGGCTTGCTGTGGGTAAGCTCGCTGCCTGGCTGAGCCACTTCCATGACTTCACAGAAACTGTTCTTTGAGGGGAAAAAACGAACTTTTCCTCGAAGGCGGTGGAATATCAGAGACTCTTGTCGAAGATCATTGTTAACTCGGTGGGTTATGCACAACCAACACGTCGCCGACACCGCAGTTCAGCCTTCGTCGACGTTTTAGAATTTTCGGCCTGCAGGGGATTTCCAGAAAATACATATACCTTTTCATGTCATCTCGCATAGTAAATTGGTTTATATATGAGGAGTATATCCAAGGAAGCTGCAAGAAGGATGCAGGATGCAGAAAAGATGTGTGCCCGCCGTCTCATCCAACTGGCGAGGCATCGCGCGAGCGGGATGCCATCCCACCATAATGTGATAAACTGCAGGCTTCCGTTCAAGCCGACTGTTTCTAGATTATGTGTGCATGACTCTCATGGTGGGAAGATTTGTGTGACTCTTCCTGTTTGTCTTCGTGCTCTCGTCTCGGGGTATCATCGACTGGCTGGTTCGACAGACGGCCATGCATTTACCGCGAGGAAACTGCAAGCCTGATTGGCAAGTCTTAACTGACATATTTCATCACGAATTTTCATTCGAGTCCTGTGTCCTGCGTGCGTTCTTAGGACTCATTTTAGCGTGCCTGTCCTAAATCCCTATTGAGGTTACACCATTTGGCGTTCTTGGAGCTAGGAAGATGTCTCAAGAAGCCTCCGGATGCGGCACTGTGCCGTTTTGCGGGTCACTCACCTGCGACGCTGTCAGCTGCGAGGCTGAACAGGTGCAGCGCGCACATATTCGCCTGCAGGCTGACCAGCCGGTCGTCCCTGTGCCTGTCTATCAGGAAATCCAGAAACGGGATAAGTACATAGAGGTTCCCCAAGTGGAAGTCAAGGATTCCATTGTTCCAAAAGTTTACAACCAATCTGCCGTCCACGATGTTCCCAAAGTACATGTAGAATGTGGCGAGAAGAACGTTGCCATTGAAAGCGAAAAAATCGTAGAGAGGTGAGGTTTCTCCCTCCCGTTTCCGCGCTAACAGCAGTACACATATTTGTGCTAGCAATTGAAGACTATTTGGAGCTTTAAGGAAGACGCAGTTTGCTGAATGTTCCTGCAGAGAAGTCGATGTTCCAATCCACGTGGGCTATGCGCCACAGTTTGTCCCCAAGTGGGATATTCGTGAAGTGCCGAGGCCGGTGCCTAAGTACGAGGGTGAGCAACAAGTTATTGAGGTAGAAGTTCCCCAAATCGAATACAAGGATACTTATGTGGAGAAGGAGGTGGTCGTGGACATCAAGGAAAAAATTGTCCCCAAGGTGACAGAAGTCGTCAAGGAAGTAGAGGTGATGCAATATGAATGGAAGGAAAAGTACCAGGATGTCCCAGTATACAAATACGTGCCAAAATTCGACGTGGAGCTTGACTGTCCCCCGCCTCTGATTGTACCGTACACGGAGACTCGTTATGTCCAAGATGAACCTGAAACGTCGAACCCGTACTGCGGTTGGTCAGCATGTTGCACGAAAGTGCACCAGGAGCCTCATATCAAAACAGTAGAAACAGCGGTCCGCAGCGAGCAACAACGGCTCTACCCAGGTACAATGTCGCTCTCTCTTAGCCCCATTGAGCAGTCGCGGCGCTCAGCGCTCAACGGGTGTGAGCATCAGTGGGTCTGTAGTGTGTTCTACTTGTAATGGTCCAGGCTCTGCCCACCTAAGTGAAGCAAACGTGAAGTATCCTGGCAATCAAGATTTTTCCACGCATTTCCAGAAGAACACGGAGGAACGCGTTCTTAGAGGAAGTAGCGTCATTGATGGTCCTGTTCGTCAGGCGACTTTATCCCAGCTTACGCCGGGCCCTGTTTTTCCACGGCCTACTCCCCAGGTGAGACTCCATGCCAACAGTGCAAACAATGCCCGCTTTTATACGCAAATCTTGAGCGCGCTCAGTGTGAGCAATGCTCTAGCCTCCTCTCGATACGCAACGCATATGTTGACGCTGTTCTGTTCACGGGGTGCTTTTCTTAGGTTGGTGCGTCTGAGAAGCCAAAGAGCAGTGGCGCTCGTTTAAGCGATAAAAAGCCCAGCTTCTGGAGCTGGCTGACTGGAAAAAAGGAGGAGCCAGAGACGCCGACCCAAGTCAGCAAGTTCGGATACCCCGAAAACATGCCATCAGATTTCGCTGCCGCATTTCAGAACCAAGGTTCCGCTGACGCTGGGGAACCACAGCCAAATCCAACAGGTGAGAAACATGTGGTGAAGACTGTCTTAAGGTCTTTCGTCTTGTAGCGAAAGGGCTCGCTCAAAGTATTGGGCACAGTTTTGTCCGGTCTGAGGATGCACGCACGCCCATAGCTTTGCTTTGTGTTGACGCTTCATGTGTGATTACAGAGCTTGGAGGGGTTCCAGATGAGAAGGATAAGCAGTCTGACGAGCTGGAACCAACTGTTGTTTACCGCGGCGCAGTGAATAAGCCCCCTGAATACGGCGGCGAGCTTGACCCGATTTCCTTCAAGTTGCACGCCATAGAAATCCATCAGTTCGTCCCCCTTCCTAACATGGAAGCCCCAGAATTTGTGAAGGCACTCTCGAACGGCATCATGACAAGTGACGTTTCTGGTCTCGAAAAGTTCTTTGGTGGCCATGTGCCTCCTGGATGGGCTGACCCCGACATCACTGGTATTCCCGCTACCACAATGAGCGACATTCTGTCAGGAAATGCCCAGAACGTTGCAGTTATGAGCCCATTGGTGTGCCAGCTGTCTTCACAATTTGCAAAGCAGGGTTTTGTGCCCGGAGGTACACAAGAAATGACACAAGTTGGATCCTTCAAACGTAATACTTCCCAACCCCAGCCTCAGTCCTGAGTGGTGAAAATGGAGCATCAGACGACAGGATTGATTGATTCTCCTTCCATAGCGGTGAAGATGGTCGAACTGGTGACGCTTCGCTGCTGAAGATTTGTCTCCAGCGAGGAGAACAGCCGAGCAGCCGCCCACTCGTCTGCTGCCACAATTCTCATTTAGTATTATGCAGCGTACTGTGCACAACGCACAGAGCCCACGTGCACAAGCCGCCAAATCGCGGATGCAAGCCATCGTGAGCATGCAACTTACACAGCTACGGTGTTTTTCACTGCCGTTCTAAACCCTCCCTGTAAGGGGACCATTAACTGATCAACATTTCCTTCGTTATCGCGTCGTAATGCTACAGACAGACGAGAAACGTCCCTACAAAGTCGACAGCGTTGCGGTTGACAGCAAAGCAAGTCGTTACCTGATGTGTACAGTACACCAAGGCAAGCGTTTAGGCTTGTCTAGCGAAATCCTCTGATAAAAAAGGATTCGGAGACATGTGCGCAAGAAACCTGACAGCAAATGTAATTTGCTGTCTTTTACGTTGCACAGTTCCAGCAAATACATAGTTTGTTCAGCACGTTGGAGCTACCGTCCACTTTTCAGAAGTTGCTTCCATGAAGTCACAGCTTGTCGGTTGTCTGGTGCGGGAAGATGCTTGGAAAGTCTTGAGATGAGTCCAGACCCCACCACCCAGGAATGCGCAACGGATGCTCAAAATTGTCCGGAAGCAAATCTACTTTTCTGCTTGCTTTC
This sequence comes from Eimeria necatrix, assembly GCF_000499385.1. Taxonomy (NCBI): domain Eukaryota; phylum Apicomplexa; class Conoidasida; order Eucoccidiorida; family Eimeriidae; genus Eimeria; species Eimeria necatrix. The sequence goes on from NW_013654292.1 coordinate 89,891, forward strand.
ATGCAAGCACAATTTCGAATTAAAGAATCTAGCCCTGTCTGGTCTTTGGTGGGGTCAATTTTTGTCTGCAGAGAAAACCACTCCCACAATTTAGCATTAATGAATGACTGCCACTGTCCTAATTGAATCGCAGACCAATCTATCAGCTTTGGCACTGCTCACCAGTGGCGATGGAAACAAGCCACGGCCGAAACAGCTCAGTATAAAGTCAAATCCATCTGTTGACCCTCGGAGAAATTTGAAGAAGTCATCTGTGTTACATGCCTCTGCCTCCCTTTGCGTGAGCAGCAACTGAAAAATAATATAACACGCGGGCTTCGTACAATTTAAAAGGATTCTCACAGCCAAAGACAGATCCAATGAATAGGCTGCGACAGCTTCGAAAAGTACTGTGTATGCCTGGCTGTACCCGTTTGGCGTTGAACTGAGGCGTGCATATAGCACACAAGTATGAAGACTGAGACAGTCCGGACGCTTGGGCTGCACCCATTTTGTTATCGCTGTTGCTGCTCAAGCAGTAGATGTGGAACGAGTGACCACAGCGAAAGTGTATGGAAGGGAGCTCGATTGGAAGGAAGCAAAAGTCGCAACGTTCTGACTCGAAAACTTGGGCTGCAGCATCGAAGCAAAGTATATATGACAATGTATTCCCATGCAAAGGCGTGACAGCCAGTGCTTCAACAAGCTAACACGGTTGGAAGTGTCTGCGGCTGCACCTATTTTATGCTTGATGTAAGCGCAACCGTTAACGCAACCCCCGAGGTCTGCGTCAGTGTATGCAGCTGAAAGCTTAAGGCACAGAGGCATTGTTCTGCGTAACTACCACTTGGGCTTCACCTTGGTTCCTGAAGCGTTCAATTTCCTCAGCCATGTGCGAAACTTCCGCTCTATCACTTTGCAAAAGCTCATGGGAGTGTTCCAATTGATCACTGAGGTCATCACTCGCTCGCAGGAAGTAATCCTGAGAAAGACAAGGCTCTCATCAAGAGTTGCCACCGGCAAATTAATAATTTTTAAAACACGATGCTGCGAATTTTGGGCTCCTATGACGCGCCCGTGGCAGCGACCATCCAAAACTGGGCACGCATACCTTAACAGCATCCAATGTGACTGCTGGGCTCTGCTGCAAAATCTCCAAAACTGTCAACGGTGGTAGCAGGCGATACCGCTGCAAATACGAAGCAACGACACAGCTAGGGGCCAAGTGCTCCCCAACGCAGACCAAGCCGGTCCTGCTGATTTCGCGCTTCCAAAAAGAATCTACCCAAGTACTGACGAAACCAGAAATTACCTCGATGTGCATGAGTACTTCTCGGATTTGACGCTCTGTCCCTCTTCGACTGAAACAGGCATATGACAAAGGTGGGTTTGCAAACCTTTTAACGCTCCTTCTACGAGAGGGGAACCCCCTAGCAAGCATTATAGCCGGCCAAGAGTTGGCTCACGAAGCAAGTATGTTCAACGTTTGTGTCCACAGTATGGGAGCCTTAGATCCATTCTTCATACAGAACCGAAGAAGGCTTGAAATGTCATCGGTGGCTTCGAAGTACGCAACTGGAAGCTGTAGCTCATCCCGCTTCTCGCACTCAAGTGCCACTCCTTCTTCAAATCCAAAAATCGTGCATAGTACAGTTGAACGGAATTGTTCTTCATGTGTCTGGATAAATCCAAACAGCAAGCACGCAGTGGATGCTCCCTGCCAAGGTAAAACTACCCAGACCCAAATGGAAATGCCAGGACCAAAATGCACTCACCATTGATCGGCTCTTAAGAGTTTTCAAAAGTATTTCCGTGCGCAAGGACGACATTTCCAAAGATTTTTCTTCAATACCAGTGCCTTGAAAACCGCGATGGCCATCTTCCAGGCAGTCTGAACCTCCACTTTCTCCTTGATGAGAAAGATGTGACGCATGCCACTTACCTGAAATATCCAATACAACCCCAAAATTTTCCGCTGCATGCCACGACGGAACTATCTCTTTCTTGGTGGCAATACAGTGTGCCTAACACGCTGCATGGCGCAGCGAAAGCTCTTAGAGTATGCAACCTCATAATGGAACAAGAAAGGAGACAACGATTGAAATTGGAAACACAAGATTGATGCAACTAGCCTCGCACTCAATGTAAGCTCTTCCTGCCCGTCTCACATCCTACAACATCTGCAACTCTCCCTGGGGGAAAAACGTGTACAGGCGTACGAAGAAGCAGCTCCAAAAGTGAGGAAAATGCGGTGCACCCAAATATTGATGGATTGGCAGATATCGCCACACGCGCCTCCTCAATTGCCGCATTCAATCTTGAGTTATTGCAAAGAGCTTCGTGCTGCGGAACTAAGCGTCTCGCCACCGATACTCCATGCAGTAAAAACGAAAGAAAGAGTAGAAGCAAATCAGAGTCGTCGACAAAGAGCGGGATGAAAACTTCGACGCTGCATGATACGAAAAGGGAAATAAACACGAACAAGTGCTAAGAAGCTATAAGAGCTCACGTGCTGAAACCAAATGGCATACTGTATTGAAAGAAAAAGGCATGCACACGGGCGACGCCGCTAACTACGAGGCTGGAAACATGAGCAACTTGGCTGCCCATACCTGGTATGGTAGTCCTTAATAAACTGGCTCAAGAGGAGAAGCACGTCACTTGCGCTGTGCCTGAGGAGGGTGCTGCCGTGCTTTAGCAAGAGGGAGCACGCAGTTGGCGCATCAACCTGCTTCAAGAGATCGACGGCTTTTGTAAATTCCCTGAGAATTGATAAAACGGACAGGAGTACTATATAACTTCCGAGGCCATGTTAGCCATTGCAGCAAAATACGTTGCCATGGCTTAGCAACATTCTCATCTGTATCTGCTCTAGAATGCCATGTTGCTCACTGAGTTTCTAACAGCAACGACAGGTGCTCGTCATGGTATCCATGACGACTGGCAATTCTGCAAGCGAGTTCCGTGTCTCCTGAGCGAAAATTGCTCGCATGCGGCTTTCAAGTCTACTTAGGTATCCCTGCTGCTGAAAATGTGCAGGTGTACGCATCGCCAGCGGCCAGACAGTGGACTGCACAGTGCAGAAAACATACATTCCAAGGTGAGTGCCTTATATTTGAAATTGATGAAATACGCTATTCCATGCGTTAAATACACACATGCCAACTCACCCGCCACAAAACACCGAAAACAAACTGAATGTATGTAGTGCTTGCAACTGACCGTTTAATCGACACTCGTTAAGTGCTACCGTGAGACAGCAAGTCTTGCTGATGCGCGGGTCTTCCAGGAAACTGGCGAGGAGCGAATCGTCTTTCAACCTGGAAGTGCACTTGAAGAACAAAAGCGTATGCTGTTGCATGGCGCAGCCTGCTAGGTGTAGGTGCAGCAAGTAGAGTGCAAGATGCCTCAATTCTTGGGCATCGAGTAGTTTCTGAATAACCGCAGACGGCTCCAGGAATCCTGTTAAATCATTTTCACACAGGGGTTGAGCAAATATACAGCCACTCTGAAGCCCTTTTGGTTCGAACTGACAAATCCAGCTCAGAATTGCTGAAACACTCACCAATCGTCTTTATATACATTTCTACGGCTTTATCAGGCATGTTCTTGGAGTACAGCCAGTCTCCATGAAGCCGATACACTTCCTACAGCATATTCATTCGAGCCAACAGCCGGCCTCCTCAATATATGGCTTCTGAAACACGTTGTTCTCCCTTAACGGAAGACAACATCACGACCTGCCAACTCTCGAAGCCGCTAAGTACAAACAAGTCCACAAATTTACCAACCGTGGCTGATGGCCAGTTACTTGCGTACTCAAGTTACCTGCAAAACTTGCTGAGGCTGACGATCTTGAATTGCGACTTCAGCGGCCCAATTAAACAGTCGTTTCCTGAAGAGTGCAATCACACAGCGCAGCGCGCTAACTCCAGCAACCTGAGTACGAAATCACTTGCCGCTGCAAGCATGTGCCTAGGCCACTGGAGCTCCCAACTCCCCTACCGCAGCAGGATGCTCAGGCGCTCATCAAAACTCTTCTCCTTCACATCAAATAGCACGTTACAATCAGTTGAACCCCCTCGAGCGATGACGAACAGGGTGTCCTGCGGCGCACACACCTTCTCAGGAACTCAGAATATGCGCGCACAGGTAATTTTGGCGAGGTCCAGTCCACGGTTCGCACCATCAGTGCCACAGCACATGAACATTAGCTTGCATGGCTACAATGTTTAAGGCTAAAATACTTGGAATTATTTGAGAAAAAAATTCTACAGAGGGCCACGTACCATTGCCGAGACCACGTGCATAACACCCCGCATTTGCGAAGAGTATGCTATGAGTCGCAAGTCAGGGTAGCACAGGTGAATTGTTAGTGTTTCGTGTTTCTGAGAGGTAACATCAACGCAGAAGGCGTGCTTATGAGAGCCTTAATATGCTAAACGCTCTATGGGCACAAAGTACTCCTGATTCGATGGTCTATCGATATTGCTGCAAACTGAAGACTACACATTTACAACACATACAGCCAGCACTCACAGCATTTTTTGACAACAATGGAAAAGGTTCGGTCGAGCCTTCGGACGAGCCCGCGTTGGTCAGTTCGCCGTCGACAGGAGCTTGTTCTGTTGTGACGGAGACTATATAGGACCTGTGGGTGGCCAAGATGTGGCAGCGTCCTTCCGCTGGAAGTGCCCACAAGTTACCTGAAAACATTCTTGCACGCCAACAAAAGCCACAATTTCGGCGCGTTAGTCCCAACAACGTGCAGACTGCTTTATTTTCGGCAGCAATATCTCTCAACATTGTGCAAGCAATGTCGTTGTGCGCGTGAGGAATCGGCTGGAAGTGCACCGCTTGCCTTGATCTGGATCGACGCAAAAGATCCCCTCGTCGTGATGCACAACAAACGTGCCGAGAGAAGGCAGTACGCTTACGACTAAACGAGACGCAGCTGGAACAATGTCTGTGTGCGAGACCTACACAGTAGCACGAGAAAATTCGCAAGCATAGAAAGCAGGTGCGAGTTAGCCATTTGTCTTGGCCAGAGTGCCGACAAAGTGCACTAGTATGATCACGAACTAGAAAAAGTCAGTGCGGCAACCTCAAAACAATCTTTCTCAGGGAGTATCAACACATGCACAGGTCCCGACGTATACTTCCTGGAAGCATTCGTAACAAACCTTCGGCTCCCCTCGCAGAGGTACGGAGTAACATTTTATTGAAGTGGTGTAACAGACGAGCATGTAGTAGACTTTTGCATCAGCTGGCGAAGCCAAGAAACGAACGCTCGTGACAGTCTCGTCGCTTTCTCTGAAATACCACAGCTCATAGTTTGATGTACACACAGCATTACATCGGAAAACAGCAGACGTCGCAGAACACGATGAAAGCGCAAATGCTAATGAATGCGCCATTTATATTTTGGCTTCACCCCTCCAAAGCTCCTCAGTTCGCGTGGATAGTAGCCTGTTATTCCTCACTTCATTAGTCGCAGTCGACACGTTTTCTCCCTGAGGAGATTGCCGCGGAAAAGACAGATGCCCGCACCTTCCGTGCCAACCTGTAGCGTATATCGCCCAAAATTCGCTGCTACAAAATCAGTAACATTTTAAAAGGCAACCCAGATTTCATGATATTTTTTTGATAATACACTGGCACCACACTAGCACAAGCGACGCATCCAGGCCTGCTGAAGATGCTTTCTTCTTCCGCAACCTGCTTTGCTATTGGCTTACGGCCAGCATTGTAAAATTCTGGTTGATATCTGAGCACAGCAAGATTTGCTCGGGAATCTTGGAGAAAAGCCCTGCCTCACGCAGTAACAGAGGATTACCCCTGCCGTCTACCTGGCTGGTGCTGTAGCATTTGTACTTCAAGATTCCTTGGCGAGTCCGTACGTCTTCAGCGTCTCCTGAACCCTCTAATGCAGCGCCTGTGCTACCTGGCTTATCAGTAGGGGCATCTCGCCTGTTTATACATCGCAGAAAGCGACACCATCCCCAGCGTGTCAGATGTAGCTTAACATTAAACCCAAGACACCCACTGTCTACTCCGGTGATACCAGCACACACCTACCCGATGCATACAATGCAGCTCGCTTGAAGTGCCGCATGCATCGCAACGAAACAGATGTCGAAGCTCTTCCGAGACTTCAGCTGGAAGTTTAGGTCTAGCGTGTGCAAGACGCCTGTGTCATCCCCCATCCATAGGCAATCATCTGTTCCCGCAGTACACACTATGTTGGAAGACGGTAATGGGGACATACGAGAGGGCCCTGCAACATACGGCCACAACACGTTGCAATTCGCCGTATTACTCATTAAAGTAAAGGGCTGGCCATAAGATTCTTATCCGCTGTTGCCGCTTTTCCCCCCTGGGTGGCCGAAGGAACACGAAGCCTTAACCACCATTGGCATGTAATATGGTTGCCAATCCGCAGCGGCGTACCTGCCGGTGCTCCATGTTGCTGCACCAGAGCAGGAGGGAGCAAATCCGTGGTCGCAGCGCATCCTTGGCCACTGGAAATGGCCGATTCATTGCACGAGGAAGCAGGGAAACGGGCCTTCTCGACAATACTTCGATCGAAAAAGCTGAGGCGCCTCAGTTGCTGCATTGTTGCTCTTCGCCGACAGCGGGCGTGGTCCTCTGGGAACCTGAGAGCAGTCGCTGCAGCTTCTACATGACTCAACCACCGACTCTACCGCGGGTGTGAGCAATGTGTATACTGTAACTCTCACTAGAACACGTCAAATACGTCAGAGTCGGGATTTTTTTTAGATAAACAGAGCCGCACTTGCTACTGCATCATCGCGCTGTCCAGACAGTCTTCTGCCAGCCCCAGCATGTGCTAACGCCTAATTGCTTGATTCGTGTCCGAAACGACGTTTTTCCTTTTGAAACATACGCCCAGCTTAGCACAGCTGAATTACATTACACCAGTTTGGGGTTTTCCTTAGTGCTTGAGGCGTGTTGTAGCACGTTGAGATGCTAACATCCAACGGTTTGCAGCGTTCGTCTGCCTGGTGCTTCAGGCCTTCAGCAAGTTGCGTTTCTGCATAACACTTTGCTCAATATACAAGTTGAGAACAGCACGACTCGAGAGCTTTATCTTAGGAGTGACAAAGTGTATCTCGTCGTAGTTGTTTGCAGGAAATTCCGCCCGTGCCTTGGTGCAGAGCTGTAATTACTACTATGTTCAAAATGCTCTCATGTTCCCACTGCTTTGTTCTGAGGTTGAGGCAGTTAAAAGTTGGCTTCACGGTTTCCTGATGGCTCTTATTCTGGCTAGCCTGGCAGCACACTGGGCACTATGCACTGCGGGGTACTTGCGCAGCATGTCACCCAAAGTGCACACGACTTGTGGGTATGGTCTTAAAAGGACCGTTAGTAAGACCTAATTTTTGCACCTTATGATGATATAACCTTCATTTCCTGTTAGTTTCATTTCCTGATGGTTCTTCAGACGAGCCCCGGAAAGGCAGAACCGTCGGTTTTGTGGAGGCGCAGGAACTAGCGCCAATCAGTCTCAAGAGCACTCGTTCAGAGCCCTATGAATGCATATCTAGGTGTCAATCCTTGCATAAATGAGATAGCGGCAGGATATTGAGGCTCCGCTTGCCCTCAGACGCCAGTACTTAAACGGAGTTCTCAAAGGGCACGCAGCGACTTATATCTTCTACTGTGGGGCAAATGGCGCTCGGCTTGAGCGCAATTGGTCAACAGCATTGCGATCTCAGCAAATTCTGCACCACAGGCACCATCGATCAATTTAGGGGTCACTGACTGCCAAGCGTCGTCTGTCATTGTGGCGAAAGTAGGCTTGCCTTCCGGAGGGCGCTTGGGGCGCACGCTGGCAGCTGGGAGCAGCTCGTTTAATTATAGAAACGTTACTATTCTACAAGAGAAACAATCACTTGAAGGCCATGCAGGGACAGCAAACGCACGTGGTGGCATATCAAAAACACCTAGAACACTACTTCTTTTGGTTAATGGGTGCAAACAAAGGCAAGTGTGGAGGATGCGACTGCGTTACTATGGAAATGGGACGCTCAGAGCAGCAGTGTAGCGGCAACTAATCAGTGAAAAATGGATGAAAGATTGATGATTCTGTAGGATACAATTCTGGAGTCCAAGGCAGACTAACAACTTAACAAATGTGAAGTGATACAACGCATTACAGAGGCAATACAGTGACCTAGGAGCTAAGATGAGACGGGAAGTCAAGAGCTTGCAGCGTTTGACTCAGTCCGTGAAAAAGAACCTGCCAAGCAACCGAAATATTCAAGACTGCCCAGCAGTTTATTGGTGCCATGACTGTAGTGCACAGGCACTACAATACGGGCTTGCTGGTGACCAATAGAAGATAGCTAGCTGGTGACCTACAAGAGGTCGTAACACTGAACGAGGACAGGACCCTCTTACTAGGATAGAAGTAAGGCAATTTGTCGACGAATTAGCATGTATAGGTTAGACGTGCCTGTTAATACCTGGAGACTGGGGCTGTCGACGGCGCCGGCACCGGTGGAGGCCTCCTCCCCACAGGGCCTAGGAGGCGAGAACCCCGAGTAGGGGGGATTTTCAAGAGAACAGATTTTGTAAAAAACTATAAATAACTGTACTTCGTGATATTTGGACTACTGTTTCAAGGAAATGCGCCGAAGGTAGACGGTTATCAAGGGCCCCTACTCGAGGGGGCAGGTAGCAGCGTAGTCGCAGCAGTAGGTGCTATGGAATACATTTGGGGACTGTTCCGGGATTGAAATATTTGTTCTTTCCGGACTTGGGAGTAAAAATACTATGTTTCAATGTTTCTCACCTAGATATCTTCGCTCGGTAAGGGATGTATCTCCGCAACGGACGCGTTATCGGCCCCACACCGCAGGAGACTTCTACAATGTCAGTAAGCAAAATGCCGAGCGGGATACCGACCCATCATCGTCATGCTACTCCGAAGCCCGCCGTCGCAGAGCGGCCGCATGGGCATAAGGAGGCGCCCCCACAGGTGATACCTATGACCAATATTATTCCAGGGGAAAATCCCTTCATCAGGTGGGGCCAATCCCAGTCCACTATGAGTGTGATATAGGCGGGACCGGGGAATCGGGTGCAACGCTTCCCATACTACCAGAAGACGGCAGCACAATGCATGCCTTTCTGCTGCGCATCGAGCGTCGGTATACCCAGATGGGATTGGAACCGCGCGAGTAGGGAAGCGCATTTATTTACCACTTTGTGAGCCCTGCTCTAACGTATTGGATGTATCTACGGCGAACTATCGACCTAAGCGACTGGGCGACGGTACAGTGCAGGCTTTTGGAGCGGTTCGACAAAACAATGTCGCAGAGTCAATTGTTAACGGAGTTGACTAAAGTACGGTGGAATGGTAACCCGAAGGAATACACGGACCGGTTTGCGGCTGTAGCGGAGCGTGGTTTGGGTCTTGCCCCCGACGAACTCGCCGACTACTACTGCACCGGGCTACCGACGGACCTCCATCTTCTAATCACCAATAACGGGCAGGTGAAGTATCAGTCGTGGGAACAAGGGGCGACAGCCGGAGCACCCCTCTACGAGCCCAAGCAGAGCATGCTGGAGCTCCGAGAAAGGACCACTCGAGCCAATAGGGCTGCTATCCAAGCTAATGGACTCCGTGGGCGCCAGGAAATTGAAAATCGCTCTGGGGGAACGCAGACGAACTACTTTGCGTGTCAGAGACGCGGACATGCGGCACGTATTTGCCCCAGCAAAGGGGAACGTACCAAACGTCGGGGGGAAATATGCAAGAAGTGTGGCGGTGTGCGATACTATGGTCGGGACTGTCCTACGTATGAACGAGGCCGGCCCGAGCCGGTGGACAAGAGCAGTAGGGCGCCCACACGTCCTAGCACTGAGAAGACGGAACGATTAAACGTGCGGGCCTAGGCGTGGTTGGAGACGAGCGTTCTAAGCCGCGTAGACATGGAAAAGGGATGATGTGTGGAGTAGCGACAGACCCCAATGCCATTCTAGTCTCCCTTGAGTGGGGAAACCAACTCCTCAGCACTGCGGAAGGAACTGAAACGAGTGATGGGCACGCGGAAGGGACTCAGCCCTTTCGGAAATGCGGTGGGAGTCTGGATCGGCGTCGATCCTGAGTGAAGAGGCTCCGGGCGCGACGACGGCTAGCAGCAGGAAGTCTGCAGAGGCAACAGAAGACGGCTACAGGCCAGACGCAACAGAGATTGCTCCACACTGGTGGCGGGAAACTTGCACGAAAGAGTCTTACGACCAAGGGGGAGCATTGTGCTATGTGGGTGCGACGGCAGTGCTTCGTGTTGAGCTCGCAGGGAGTCCATGTGAGGCCCTCGTGGACACTAGGGCTTCGAGAAGTTTCGCTAGTCCCAAAACAGTCGAACGACTGTAGCTCAAGGTGCGGAGACTTCCACAAGAGCATAGGCTAACCGCAGCTACAGGTGAACAATTACGCATTGATCGGGTAGTGACGGGATTGACGCTGTGGTGAGGACATGCACGTTTTTCCGGCGACTTTTTAGTGGGAACCGTTCCCTATGACTTAGTCTTGGGTTTGGATTGGCTGACGGAACACAAGGTGGCCTGCTATTTTCAGTCTGACAAACTCCGAACCTATGTAAATTGCCAGTGGTGCGAGTTACCGGTCGTTCGGACTGGTGAAGCAACGCCGCAATGTGACAGTCCCACCGTAGTCCACCCAAGGACCCCGGCAGAGCAAGCATATGAGGTATTGGCCAAACAAGTGGCGGATATGTCAGCGGAGGAGGCAGCTGTATTCCTACGCCTGCCACCTAAAAGGTGTAAGTCCCATGCAAAGACTGAGGCGAAGGCACGGATCACGTCGCTCATTCGTCAGGCGGCGGCTGACATGAAGACTCTCAGGGCACCATTGCACGGTTTGCATAATGGGAAAGGCTCAGACTTCTTGTTTTTCGGTTGCTGACAAACCCTGTATGGGAAACTGCTGGACTCACCTAGTCGACAATTGCTGAAACTGAGGCTCTTCATTAACAGAGATATAATAATGTACAGCCACATAGCATTGATAACAACGCTAGTAGAAGGGCAGCTCAGCTACGCAAGGGGCGTTAAAGAAACTGAGGAGGGTTAAAAAAGGCCAAAAACTTGGACGATTGCCTCCAGGATGGTTGACCCCGGGATGCGGAGTCTTACCAAAAGAATGGACAAAGCGCAGTTTGCAGACTGTGAGCGAAAGGGTCGTGTATTGATGAACTCTGTTTACATTCAAGAGACGAGTGTGGAGGAGACCAGTGCAGGAACAAGACCGTGGATGGGGTGAAACCAGCAAGAGCAGATGTTTTCATGCGACTCTACCCCAAACGAAATTCAACAGTATCAAATCGCAGTACGTCAGTTGGTTAGGCTGGCGCACAAAAGATCAAGAAGAAAGAGACTCAGCAGTGCATTTCAAAATTCCAGAATTTTGAAATTCCATTTCAAAATTCTGGTTTGGCAACCGGAGATGCCGGCGCTAAGAGACCGTTGTTATCAGCAGGGACGCAAGCCTTTAGTTTTATAGGCATCTGATGACTTCAAAAATACATAAGTTCCCGAAGAATCATGCAAAGACCTAGTGGCTTTTGAAGTTAGCCCTTGGAAAACTTGTTCAAGGTTAGCTAGACAAAGCTTGACGCGTCCGGAGCTTTGCCAATGGCATGTGCAGCATCCACAAGCCATACACAAAAAACGTTTTTTTGCTTCAGAGAAACTGACGGCTGAACTGCCTCAAGCGACAATGTTGAATCAGACTGAAAATCAAGATTCATCAAAGATCCTAGATATCCCTGTCTCGCGTCAAGAGCTAAGCGTTTGATGTGCAAGGCGACTTAGTATTTGCTGCCTAAAAGCTGGGTTACTTTAACTAGTTCTCCGTTTGCGGCACCACCTAAGAAGGAAAAGGAGACTAAAATACGCAATGGTCACACACTAGTTATTAGCAGCATCACTTTATGATTGCGATGGTTTCCACCAACTGTTTGTTGGCTGCATCTGCAGAAACACTGAATGTTATATGACGGACAATTGTTCAGTGAGAAGGAGCGTTTTTCAAAAACGAATGCATGCGAATTCGTGCTCTTCTTCCGCTGATAGCCTACTCAAATGGCAGGCAGTACAATCTTTCAGGAAGGAGTTGCGAATTGGTAAATTCAGACGGCTCTCCAGGGGAAGTAAGGATTCAGACGACCGCGAGGTGAAAAGGTCTGGCGGACGACAACGGTGAACGCTCCAACATTTTTATGCCACACTTTAATCCTGCAGAAACCACATGAGAAAGCAAACGCAAGTATATAAGTCACAAAATTGCTTGTGCAGGCATGTACGAAGTCCGATTATACCCATTGTTCACTGCAAGGGCTAAATTTCACAACATCATTGCCGAGTTGACCTTGCGGGGTACAATGCAGTCTTTTATCAAACAGAAAAGCCCCGTATTACTTTCAATCATGGGAAACAGCGGCAAGGCAGCCTTGCAGCTGCTAATCTACACGCCTCTTCGTGATAACAAGATCATAGGGAGCCTTCACGCATGGCTACGCTTCTCGAGCGCGCGTTGTTTGATCAATGCGCTTAGACGGACGAATCAAAGAATATACTTATTGAAATCACTAAGCACTGTTAGAAAGGCGTCAAATACTTGGCTGGTACCTTGATCACTTTCGGCGCCGTTCTGTAGCCGTCCGCTGCAGCATTTGAGACTAAACCTCCCACTCACATTGTTTCTTCGCCTGCAGTGTACGCAGACCTTTGAAATAAAGCACTTTTTCCAAGAATAGACGTTTGAAAAACTACTCTCGTCATGCTTAAAATAACGCATACACAAGAGCACGAAGCTCTAACAGTGAACAAGGTTTGTGTAAAACTGTGCATCTGTACCGACCCCTGACGGCAGTCCGCATCATGCGCTCATACAGCCGAGGTGCCGACAGACTTAAAATTGCTAAACTGCCTGTTAAGGCTCAGAGACAGGACAAGCTCTAACGAATCTCTAAAGAGATTCGGCGTTGACTGCCCTAGGGTTTGTTCCAGTCAACCGAGTTTGAATGGGCCTTTGCATCTGTTCTTTCGTCTAAGGACTACATTTTCGTCCGACTCTGCATTGGCTACTGTCTCATCAACCACGCTTCGCTCATGCTGCCTGCCCAATCCAATACGTGCTCGACGGCCTCTAAGGCAAGCACTACGTTTTGGTTTTCGAATTCTCTAGTGCCTACTAACAAAACCCGTTGAATATATTTTTTGTAAATAAGCTCCACGGTGTCTGCTGCTGTGAATGACTTCTTTGCAGGAACGAAATGAGCCATCTTGCTGAGGGAGTCGACCATGACAAGAATCAAGTCGTGCCCTGTCGTTGTAAGGGGGAGATCTGTGATAAAGTCGAGACTCACGTGCGCCCTTCGACGAGAAGGGATGAGCAATTGTTGAAGAAGGCCTGCAGGCTTCTGGTTAAGATACTTTGACGCTCGAGAGTGAGTGCATGATGCGACATAAGCAGTAGTGTAGGCGCGCATTCCTGGCCAGTAGTAGTGCTTGCCGAGAGCCGCAAATGTCTTTTTCTGGCCTCGATGGCCGGCTGTGACATGGTCGTGATGTGAATGCAGAACGTGAGTAAGGAACTCAGGGAATTACTCAGGGAATTGTGGGACGCAGACGCCCCACAGTCCATGAACGCGGATGTGCAGGTAAGGCTCCACGTAGCGCTAGGTAAATTGGCGATTACAAAACTCGATTCGCAGAGCTTCTCCTGGTTAGTTTGCTGCGGATTTGTAGGGAACGCGAAAAACAGGACACTTCGAGTAAGCTTGCGGCCATTGGCGCACATCAGGAGGGTCAGCTGGTGTCTTCGTTGTGAGCGTAGGACGTTCCGCCTCTGGGTTGGGTTCCGGCGGCGAAGGTGAAGGTGAGGACGGCATGCTGCGTCGTCTAGGTCGTCGCGAGCGAATTCCGGCGAGCTCCCTGTGGTTGGCAGGCCGACCACGAGAGCGGGGAGCCGCGCTCGCTTGTCCTATTGCGAGCATCAGTGGTACCGATGTTGTGTCGTGCGAGCAGGTGTTAGGAAGGCCGGGACGGCGAGACAAAGCATCCGCAACTTGATTGCGCGCTCCTTGAACATACGTGATGTGCAAATACGGGAACTCCGCGAGAAAGTCTAGTCACCGGGCGGCGCGTCCGCGCAGAGGCTTCGATGCTTGGAGTCTCTAGAGAGGATAGCTAGCCAGCGACCTACGAGAGGTCACAAGACTGGAGGGAGACAGGGCCCTCTTACCAGACAAAAAGTAAGAGAAATCGATTATTATTTTATATGCACACGTGAATTCGTGGAATTGCGTGGAGACTGGGGCTGGAGACAGTACCGGCGCCAGGGCGAGGCTCCCTCCCTTAGGGACTAGGAGGCGAGCTCCCAGGAGGGAGCGAAACAGACAGACAGATTTGAGAAACTCATGAATTTGTAATCATAATTGCAATAGCTATAGTTTCTAGGAAATGGACTTGCGTAGGTTGCAGTCTATAGGCCCTGCCCAAGGGACAGAAAGCACGTAGTCGCAGCTGCGGGCGCAGTGCACTACAGGTTTATCCCCGCAGCAGGAATGGATTAACCCAAATATGTAATTGTTTGCCTTGCAAACTTGCATTTGCGGAATTTTGGGTAGAACTGGTGTCTAAGAAAAATGCTGAGGAATTGTCACAGGAGAGAAACGTGCCCAGAGATATCGGAACTATAGATAAGTACATCATCTATGTACGCAATAACGCCCTCTCCTAATAAACGTTGTAGATAGGCATTAATGTTGGCCTGGAACATAGCTGGAGGACCCTTAAGGTCAAAGGCCATTACTCGGTACTCGAAAAACCCGAGAACGGAACGGAAAGCCGTCTTCCAACGGTCTTCTTTAGCCATACGTATTTGATGGAATCCTGCCTCAAGGTCCAAAGTGGAAAAATACTTTGCGCCTCCCAGCATCTCAAGAATGGTTTGAATGGGCGGTAGTGGGAAATCAGGGGTTATTGTAAGGGCATCTGCGTCTGGCCTGTAGCTGTCTTCTGTTGCCTCTGCAGACTTCCTGCTGCTAGCCGTCGTCGTTCCCAGAGCCTCTTCACTCAGGAACGACGCCGACCCAGACTCCCACCGCGTTTCCAAAAGCGGCTGAGTCCCTTCCGCGTGTCCATTGCTCGTATTAGTTCCTTCCGCAGTGCTGAGGGGTTGGTTTCTCCAATCAAGGGAGGCTGGAATGGCATTGGGGCTTGTCGCTACCGCACACATTATCCCTGTGCCATGGATTCGCGGCCTAGAATGCTCGTCTCCAACCACGCCTAGGCCCCCTTGTTTAATCGTTTCGTCTTCTCAGTGCTAGGACGTGTGGGCTGCCTACTGCTCTTGTCCTCTGGCTTGGTCCGGCCTCGTTCGTACGTAGGACAGTCCCGAGCATAGTGTCCCGCACCGCCACACTTCTTGCATATTTCCCCCGGACATTTGGTGCATTCTCCCTTGCTGGGACAGACACGTGCCGCATGTCCGCGACCCTGCACTCATAGCAGTTCGCGTGGGTTCCTCCATGTCGATTTTCGATTTCCTGGCGCCGATGGGGTCCATTAGCTTGGTTAGCAGCCCAGATGGCTCGAGTGGTCCTTTCTCGGAGCTCCAGCATGCTCTGCTTGGGCCCATAGAGGCGTGCTGCAGCTGTCGCCCCTTGTTCCCACGACTGATACTTCACCTGCTCGTTACGGTGATTAAAGATGGAGGTCCGTCGGTAGCCCGGTGCAGTAGTAGTCGGCGAGTTCGTCGGGGGCAAGACCCAAACCACGCTCCGCTACAGCCGCAAACCGGTCCGTGTATTCCTTCGGGTTACCATTCCACCGTACTTTAGTCAACTCCGTTAACAATTGACTCTGCGACATTGTTTTGTCGAACCGCTCCAAAAGCCTGCGCTGTACCGTCGCCCAGTCGCTTAGGTCGATAGTTCTCCGTAGATACATCCAATACGTTAGAGCCGGGCCCACAAGGTGGTCTATAAGTGCATTTCCCCACTCGCGCGGTTCCAATCCCATCTGGGTGTACTGGCGCTCGATGTGCAGCAGAAAGGCCTACATAGTGCTGCCGTCTTCTGGCTGTATGGGAAGCGTTGCGCGGGATTCTACGGTCCCCATTATAACAGTTCTTATCGCACTCATAGCGGACTGGAATTGGTCCAACGTGACGAAGGGACTGTCCCCTGGCATAGTATTGGTCATAGGTATCACCTGTGGGGGCGCCTCCTTATGCCCATGCGGCCGCTCTGCCACGGTGGGCTTCGGAGTCGCGTGGCGATGTTGGGCTGGCGTCCCGCTCGGCATTTTGTTGACTGACATTGTAGAAGTCTCCTGCGGTGTGGGGCCGATAACGCGTCCGTTGCGGAGATGCATCCCTTACCGAGCAAAGATTTCTAGGCATGAGTTGTTAAAATATAGTATTTCTACTCCTAACTCCGGAAAGAACAAAGAATTCATTTCCCGGAACAGCCCTCAAATGTAGTGCACAGCGCCTACTGCTGCGACTACGCTGCTACCTGCCCCTCGAGCAGGGCCTACAAACGGCACCTAACGTAGGCCCATTTCCTTGAAACGGTAGCTTATATTCAACGAAATACAGTAATTCTCAAGTTTTTTCAAAATCTGTTGTTGTTCGATTCGCCCCACTCGGGGAGCTCGCCTCGTAGGCCCTGTGGGGAGGAGGCCTCCACTGGTGCTGGCGCTATCGCCAGCCCCAGTCTCCACGCATTTTCAGGCACCGCTAACATACGCATATTAATTCACAGACAAATTGCCTTACTTTGATCCCAGTAGGAGGGTCCTGTCCTCCTCCAGGGTTCGGACCCCTTGTAGGTCGCTAGCTAGCTATCGTCTATAGGTCACCAGCAAGCCCCATTGTAGTGCCTGTGCACTACACGTACCCGTGCCGGCGTTGTCGGCAGCCCCGAGCTTAGGGCATTCGCAGACATTTCTAGTTTGTACATGTTAATTTGCTAATAAATTGCTTTTCTACTTCACTAGTAAGAGGTTACAGGGCTTAATCCGCGTCTCAACCTCTTAACCGCTTATAGGTCATCAGTTAGCTATCCTTTATAGGCCATTAGCAAGCCCTATTGTAGTGCCTGTGCACTGCACGAGCTGAGCTTAGCTCGCTACAGCTCAGTCTGCAAGGCCCAAGTCGGCTGTAATGTTGAGTGGAGGCTTTACTATCCATCTTCAAATAACACAATAAAGTAGGAATAAGGCACTGCCTATGAAAGCGGCTTCTCAGGCACCCGGCAAGCAACCTGTTAAGCAGCAACTGAGACAGCGTGGGCCGCAAACTGTAGGGTAAGCCGTCAAATTTCGTGTAGTGAACGCCTGTAGCAGTCGCGGCTTCCTCATGAGCTGCATGATATTCTGCAAAGGTAGCTAGCCTTTGGCAGACCGGCTTCCCGTGAAGCGACGCCGACTGCAACAATTCGGAAGCCGCCTTCGATTCCATGAAATATGGTATAAAAGTAGAAACATAATACTGTCGCTGGTGTTATCAACCTCCATATTCTGCTTCTCGTGCGATTGCTTTAACAACGTCTTTCTGTAAAATTACAGTTACAAATTGCAGATGAGTAGTTCAAGGTAAGGCTAGCACAGTTTGATCATCTTTGAAGTTAGTGTTCTCTTGGTAGCCTAACGAGACATCTTGAGAATTTTTGCTGTTCAGCACTAGCCGGAATGTACCACGATTGTGAAGCTTAAATGAAAATGCTAAGATGAATGCTAAAGCCAAAGAATCTAGGATCAGTGCTGTTGCAATATGTTTCCGCAAAACCAGCTGACCATAAGTAGCGATAATGGCAGATCATTACTTCTTCCGAGTGCCCGTAAAAGAACTCTTGCGCGCTCTGATTCTAAAGTTTATGAAAATTTTCGCCCTCCTTTTAGTTGGCTTGATACTTCTTAAAGTTAAAATTTTCCGATTCCCTGTGTGCGAATGAGACTCGGGAAATTTGTGTGACAAAGAGTGGTGTCTTTTAGGGCACAAACCATTTGTACTAACGAGTCCACTGTATCTCGCTAGAAGAAACATGCACTGCAGCAGACAAGAAAGTAAATGCTCTACACGAAGGCAAGTGCTCATTGTGGCGTGGGGCTGCATCTACTGGGGCTGGTTAATCTGAACCTACAAAGCCCCTTATGAGCACTTCGCGAAATGACGGACCTTCCTTCCATGCGCAATTCCCAGAACTGTTTAGGCAGATCTGCTGAAGGCCAGTATTATCGAAACTTGACATCAGAATATTTGTGCAACCTTTCCACAGTGCGTACTAGAGATCCCCCCAGTTTCACCTTTCCAACGTTGCCACAAAAGCGTCGACTTCATTGTAGTGTAAAATGAGTAGAGCTCAAGGAGACCCTCCAACGAAGGTCATCCCATGTATTCGTAGCGACACTTTCAATTCGGACGGGCCTCATTTAGCGCAATCCGCCGCAGAAACATGTCAATTCTTTAATGTAGCGACAACTTCTGCTGAGGCTGAATCTCCTAGCTGTGCTTATGAGGAAGCAGTCAACGAAACATGGCTACCGCATTGTTCACATTTCTTTCAAGGTAACCCTTACTGGTTTCCGCCAGCATGTGACTGTGGAGACTGTGCGCAAGCTTCATCTGAGATGAAATGTGTTGCTCAGTCACTTGGCACTCAGGTGCAGGCACTAGTGTGTGGCAACGCAACTGCCGCTCCTACATCTGAGCTTGCATCCCATCGCCTCATCGCTACTGTGAGCGGGCATGCCATGATTACAAGTGCCATTGCTCGACAGTATGCATGTGCCACAAGGGCTACATTGAAGGAAGCTTACCAAGCTCTAGCCATCTGCAGTGCCCAGTGCAGTCGCCTTCTTCGAGCTCGCGAGGTGTATAGATCTTCTTTGCAACTCCTCAGTGTGACACATGCATGCTGTTCGCATGCATGCCCTGCACCCAAAGAAGTGCCACTTCTTCAGAATCACTTCGCCTGCTTCAAAAAAAACATAATTAGAGACCTTGTGGAGTTGGAGAAGTTAAGGAGCAGAGCCCAGTTCTTTCAAGACTTGCGTAACCTCCGTGAGTGGATGGAGCTTAATAAGCAGCACGCGGTCTATGCGCAAGAGTTCGGTGGAGAGATGGCTATCATTCAAGAGGAATTAAGAAACTTTCTAGCAGCAGAAAAGGCGGCTCTGCAGTTGTTTCATGTCAGCGCATCGGCTATGTCCCTCTCATTCTTCAGTATTGTCGCGTGGGAGTGTTTTGGGACTCGAAAAAATTGGCGAATTGCCTCTTCAATGTTTTGCTTGAGGCTTGTGGCAATATACGTTTTTCCCTTACTTGAATCACCGGACGTACATCCTTTGATGCATGCAGGCTGTACGGCTGCTGAACATCCAAGACATCCTGGAAGTTTCGCAGCACAGTTTGCCGGCAGCGGCGCATTCAGCTACAAGCATATTGAAACGAGTTGAACGAGCAATAGATACACTCGCGGAGTCGTTGAAGACAGAAAAATTTTGCCCTGAGGAAAGCAGCCAGTCGCAGCATCTAGAGCAATGCCTTGGAGCAGAGACAACGGCAAGAGCAGTTTCCAGTGGCTCTTCGTCCCCCTCAAAGGCACCTGAAAATCGCGTCTGCCTGGTGCGGCTAAAATACAATGCTTCAACGAAAATAGTAAGACATGAATATCGCGTGTACAAGCAAAACGCTTCCGGCAAATGTCCTTGCGAGCCGTTTCTCTCTGTGCGCAGGTATCTTTGTTACGTGTTCTTAAACTAGAAATGATGCTCTCTACCAAGCTACAAACGGAATTGCAGCGCCTTTTACACCTCATACGCCTTGGAATTAATTTTGCTTGTGCATACCATCAACTTGATAAGTTTGCTTTAACGGTGCTTGGCCCAGCATCACAGGATAGCTTCGTGAAAGGCTCACAAAATGAGAATCAGGTTTCATGGCAGAAGCACTTTGTTGAGAAGCCCGCTAGTAATTGCCCCAGATTGATTAGTACTGCCGTGACTTCAGGAGCATTCAGGCTGGACCATTTTCTAAAACTGTCTACAGTTCGTCATCGAATGGTTGAACGCCGTCTCATTAAAGAGGGCGTTGCAGTTTTTAGGGGAGCGCTCCTTCGAGCTCAGTATAGTCCAGCGCACAGGCTGTTGTACTGGAAGCACTCTGCTTTTCCGCCCTCACAAAGCTCAGTACATGCCTATACAACCTGTGAAGCGTGGTCTTGCGTTGGGAAAAGCTCCACAAGAAAAGTAAACCAGATGCAGACAGTAATTCACCAGAGCTCCTGTATTCCGGAGTCTCCAACACCGTATGGGAAGAAACAGACACAAAATTTAGAGCCGCTTGACCCACAAGTGAGTTATCGTTTTAACGCAATCTAGGAAAGTCAAACGGCCCTTCCCTGAGAGGTGCAGGCCACATGTCGCCGGTGTTGCTCAAGTTTGGCATTTAGCATTTTAGCCAGACAATTCGTTTGCATGGCCAGTTGGACTGTGGTGAATCGCACCCCTCCAAATGAGATCAAATTCGCTCTGAGTCTACATTTACAATTTTCCATCAGGACCTATCAGATGTGGCAGACTTGGGGGACAACACTGGTGCAACTCTCAAAATTAGCACAGGCCCAGAACCTTGCCCAGTTGTAGTGTTCAAGGATGAAAAAACAGCCGTTTTTCAAGACGAAGAAATGCATCGCCGGGAATTAGATTCGACAGAAAAGATAGGGGCGGCGAGTCGTCTGAAAGATGACGTAGCTCTGCCTCAGTGCCTTGACGGAAAAAATGCCGCTGGAGAAGCGGTAAATGATGCTCCTTTTCCGGTTTTCCATTTACAGCAACACGAAGCAAATGAAGTGGAGATGCTAAGAGGCAAAGTGAAAGGCGAAATTTGCATCCACGAAGTTGACAACCTTCCCAAGTGCACGATGCTGCCAGATCCTGTTGACGCCAGCAGGGAAGCAGTTAGTAACTTGCAGATACCCTGCAATGCTACTCGTTCCGCTAAAACAATGTCACGGCAGGTTGCGTGGCATAAAGTTTCGACTCTTTTGCGCCTTCTAAGGTCGACGAAGACAGCACTGCACGCTGCATCCGCTAAACTAACTGCCAAGTACAACGGTACATCAAAACACTCACCTGGCAGAGTGGAGCCATGCCACAATAATGCGAAGTGATTCAGCAGGAACCACTGGAGCAGGGCAGCCAGCCTCTGTCCCCGCTTCTTTGTTCTTCAGCCTGAAAGACACTCTACGGCTGCATAATGTAGTGCGTATAATTGTGTAATAGTGGGCGGATATGAAAGGACGAGATCTGTGAAGGTCTGTACGTTTCCGCTGAAGTAACATGTGGTTTAATGTATCTCAAAGCTCTTCTTTCCAACAGTTCGCCTTTCCTGAGGCGGAAGGGGCAGGAATAATGACACTACTGTATCGAAATTCACCCCATATACAACAAGTTTTGGGAATTCTTTGCAAGCGGTTTTGAAAGGACTGATCTCTGTGGTGGTGCCGAAAGTATCTGGGTGAAATTCCAGAAGCTTTAAGCACGAAATCCTGCTCACTTTATTCGAGTGGAGCGCGCAGCTCTCAACATAAATTGTTTTTCCTTTGTATTCGGAACTTCACAATTCTTCATTTAAAAGAATAGCGGCGTAGAAGCTATGAGGTGGCTTGTTGAGTTGATCCAGACGTTGAGCGCTGAGAATAAAGCATACAATAAGAAGCGTTAGCACATCTTGACCTTGGCTGTCGTGCACAGTTGCCTTTTCCTTACATCCTTACCTTCAGTCGCTGTGGCCAGCAAGTGGCTATCTTTTGCGCAGATAAAATGAAAATTTGAAGAACTTTACTTTGCGGTGTACACTGACTGCTCAGTGGTTTAGTACAAAAAGGAGTACCCTGTTTCACAGTTAACAATGACTGCATTATCTCACTTGATTTCCAAGCTGCAGGGCACAAACACTTTTCTGTGGTTGTGAGTTGCTGCCTTCTGGCTGCTCGTGGTTTGCTTGTGTTTTCAGCTATACCGCTTATGTTTGTGCGTGCTTGTTTTCGTTGAACCGTTAACTTGTCGCATGCTGGTGCAATGGCCATTGGGCACTTTTCCTTTTTGATGCTTCTTTACTCTAGTACTATTTTGAGTAGCACAAGCCGATTCCTCACTCCCACTTCGCAGCCCATAATGTCTTCCACTGCGCAACATTGGGGGAAACGTATTCTGGGGTATTAGCTCTACGTGGATTACGGTTGAGGGTTCCAAGGGGAAAACCGGCCAGGAGCCTGGAATACTGGTTCTGTTGAATTAATGCCAAGGGCAAGTGTATAATGGAAACTTTTCGAAAGAGCAGAGTCAAAAATGAAGGCCTAGCTGAAACCAAGATTCGAGGCACGAGGTTTTGCGCCTGGCATATGCTAGACGGTTTCAAGCCAGATCACCGCGGAGAATGCCTTTGCTGCAATGCAAAGCCAAAGGGGAACGAAAACGAAATGGTCTGTGATGAACTACGAATCGAGCCTTCTACAGTCCTGAAAATATCCTGCCTGTTGAACTTTTACGCTTGTGGCCCTTGTGCTATTACTATCTACCCCACTTAAGGTGGGAAGTCCAACATGGATCTTGATCTTACGACATCAAGAAATTGTTGAAAGTTTTTAGTCGTTCTAGACTTGATTAAGCTATTGTTATATAGGAGCAGGATTATGCCGATCCAGGGGCAGTTCATCGGGCTCAGGCAGCGAAACAACGGCAATATGCCCGGAGGGCTTCAGCCGGGGTTGCTTTATTGTTCTATAGCGAAATGCCCTCCTATTTCCCCTTAGAGTAATACTGTATTTTTGGTGTCACGCCAGAGCGAACTCGCGCTGTGATGACATAGCATGACACATACGGCCATCGGCCTGTTGCGCCTCGGGGATGGCATTCAACTCTAGGCTACTGAAGCATGGCCTCATAATATTAGAAAAGCACTACAACGAATACATGAAGCTCAGCTTGATGTCTGAAGAGAAGAAAGCATGATCTAATGCAATGCTGTGCGGCATGCAAGGCACGAACAAAGGAAGTCAATAATGATTGTGAAGAAGGTGCGGATACATTTATCTGTTTTTGGCTTCCTTTGTATATCGTGGCAAAGCTGTTTCTCAAGAGGTTTGTAATATGCTTGCAGAAACGTAACAAATTTTTGGCAAGAAACACATGGATATTCGCTGGTGGGCAAGTTTCGCGATAGTGTTGCAACTTTTTGAAACGAAGATATGATCAAGCTACATCCCACGCGTCTCTTTGATACTCTGCCCCATTTTTGACCATCACATTTCCCTGTACTCTCCTATTACGGGAAACATCTAACGAGTCGTAGCGAGACTTTATTGAGCCGAAAACCTGTTATTATCTTTTCCCTTGGATGTTCCGGTGCTGCATTTATCGGCGTGTGAGAAATGCACTACTGTCATGTAGACGTAGCGCCATAGCTTCCATGTGGAACTGAGCGTGAAAAGTGCTCAAACACTGCATCTAAATTTGAATATAATATTTGACTCCGGGGACAACTGATGTCAACGGTGTCAAAGTGTGACAGCGCTGTCGAATTTCTTACAAGCCGGCATCATTGGAAGCCGCGACCTCTCCTTTGATTTCTCCTAGCAGGGAAAGTCTTTTCGACATCCAAGACTGGAACTTTTGTACTTGAAATATATTATGTGTCCTGAAGTGCTATCTTTGGTGTAGTCCGTGATGCATACACACCAGGCAGCAAGCCAGACACTTCAATCCCATAAGAATTGCCTCTTTCCTTCTAAAGAGATAAAACATAACAAATTCAGGCTAACCGGTATGATGCCAGACTCTAAACAATGTTCTGTGAGTCGCCTTGCACAATATGAAGCACTATGGTTGGAACTATACTGCTTCGGACTGGTGACACTTTGCTGGAATCATAGCCACTGGCCAAAACCTAAGTGCTACGACCAAAGAAAAGGAATTGACTGCAAGGCAACACATTATAACTATCCAACTATCCACGAATACTGCTTTCATACCCAAAACAGCAGCTGAACGCATCCATATATGCTAACAGGTAAGGAAGATTTTAGCTCTGTATATGTCTGACCTGCAGCGCTCGGCTGCAAGGCCAGATTCTACGAGTTATGAACAACTCTGCTGGCTTGGCAACGTTAGAGAATGCAAATATCGTTCTCTACCAATAGGTGGGAACCTCCAGGGGGAATCATCCTAACTAACTGGGGGCTGTTGGAGTTCGCGCGCATTGGCTTTTCCTTGATAGCGGGTAAACGAATATTTGCAAAGATGAAGCAAGGCTTTTATCGACGCAGTCACAGTGCTAGAGGTTCTGGGGCCTCTGAGCTTACAATACAGGCCCCAGCCAAAACGGGCGCTTATGGCTTCTAGCATCTCTGCCCGTTCCGATGCGGCAGCGCTTCGCTGACAAGGCAGAAAAAGACCCTATTTGTTCATTATTGTTTTTTACGACAGCACATTTGCTATCTTTCTTGGTCTGTAAAGCCTCGCTCTACTTGTTCGTGTACACTGCAGTTGGAGACCAAGCTGCAACAGCGTTCATACATCGATACGCAACACGCTGAGGCGAATACAGTAGTAGAAGCGCTGGCGTTTCACTGCTTACCAAGATAGAGCATTACACTGGTCATTTATGGGGGAGAAACATAGAAATCATCGCGCGTGCGAAAAGTGAAGCCCCGCAGCCCCACAACAGTGGATGTGGGGTGCTCCAACATGTGCGCCTTAAACCAGTGAAACACCATCTCAGGAATATTTCGGCAGTTCCCGTTTGCTGAAGGGGAATACTGATATTCGCGGTGAGACAGGGAAACATTTTGCGAGTTGAAGTAAACTCATCCCCCTAAAACAAGGGGTGCCTCTTCTTCCCTGGCTCCGCTGTTCCTTGTGCTGTCGTGGGTTGAACATTTTCCTGCTGATTCCCAGTAGTTTTCATGCATTCGTTAATCCGAATTTTCTAGGTTCTTCTTGGAGGTCAGGAGGGCTTCAGGGGACCTCTTTGTTCTGTCATGTGGTGTGATGCAAAAGGCGTCCCTCTTCTTTGCTTTGTTAAGCGATGCTGCGTGGAGGTCTTTCTACAAAGATGGAGCTTTGTTTCCTTTTCATGTGTTTTTGCATGAACTTCAGCCATTTGCTGTTTGGCTTCGCCTGCTCCTAATCCGGCTTCCGCAGCATGCGGTAGTTCTCGTCGAGTCATAGCACGTTGTGAATGTGCTCACGTATAGCTTTCCTCGGATCTCTAGTGTATTTGCGAGCACTATGCCTAGTTCTTTTTGGTGGTGCAGGATTCGAGGATGGCGGGTGTCCAGACCACCATCAAAACGGAGCTCTGCTCCTTCAGCGAATACCGTATTTACCCGGGTCGCGGCCTGAAGTTTGTTTCTCGCGATGGAAAAGTGCACACCTACATCCACTCCAAGGAGGCGCGCCTTGGCCGACAGAAGAAGAAGGCAGCCAAACTCCGTTGGACATTGGTACGATCGTGCATTCTAGGTTGTTGGCATGGCTTCACGCTTTTGGAACAGGTGTTGTGCTGGCTAGGTAGCGTGCTGGCTTGTGATACCCCGAAATTCGTGTGTAGCCCTTTGTGATTGCGGCCAGAGTCACCGCGTCTGATATCCCGGTGAGGGCTCGGTGCTAAGGTTCGCGTACACTGAAGCATCTGTAGTCCCGTCCTGGCGTATCTCTTCAGTGGGGAGCGCATTTAGGGGCTGAGCTGTACAGTGTTTCTTACACAAAAAATATTAGTGCAGTTCCGTGTTCCGTTTGTTTTTGCCCTGTTTCGACTGAGAACGGAGACATTATCTGGTTTGATCGGGCTCAAACCTCGTGCGGCTACTCCTCAGGTATGGCGGCGTGCCAACAAGAAGATTCGAGGAGAGGCCGTCGCAAAGCGGCGTACGCGCAAAGGAGGAAAGGTTCAGAAGGCTATTGTGGGTATTTCCCTTGAAGAGATTAAACAGAGGAGGGCAGCAAAGCCAGACCCAACTAAGGTACGGTGCCGTCCTACTTTTCAGATAGGGCGAGGCACGATATTTAGCACCACCAGAATATACTGAGTGCAACCCATGTGCGATGGCCCATATGGGATGTTGCGGCACGTCGCGCACGTTTGACTTGTCAGCATTTGCATTTTCCGTGCGTGAACTGAACGGTCGGTGTCTCTTTATGGCATTTGCGTTGATACAGATGAGGAAGATGCCTGCAAAGGAAAAGAAGGAGAAGAAAGAGAAGCCGAAACAGACTGTAGTCCCGGGAACACGAGCCCCCCCAGTAAAGAAGATGGTTCCGAGGGCGCAGAAGGTGGCAGCCGCTCGCCTCATGTGACCGAAATATGGGTTGTTTTGGTGGCACAGTGTGCAGACACTGCTAAGTGCATGCAGAGAACATGAGGAGCTAAGCGACTGCAACGTCAGTCGCCCACTGGTCGAGTCTTTGCCAGATCGAGCCAGTTGGGTTGATATTTACACGTTGGAGAAAGGGTTGCGGGGATGCTGCAGCCACGTAGCTGCGCAGGCAGACCATGCAAACAGCCAGGTGGAGGGGCATATTGGTCAATCGATGGCTGTTACTAATAAAGTGGAGATATTTTCTGACAGAAATATCGCCAGATGGCGAAACGCTCTAGAAATATGGAGGAACGCACAGTGCTCTCTGTACAAGGCGTTTTCTTCAGAGTGCACTAGCTAGGCCTGACTTAGGCGCCATCCGCAGCATCCCGCTGTTGTGGGTGGCGAGGGAAGGTGATAGGGGCATAGACTAGCTGTAGTACAGCGAAGCCATTTGTCGGGGCATTTAGTACTCATGAACAGAGGACAGTACTTAGAAGGCTGTAGCGCGATTGAGCGGTGTCCGGAGAGTGGCACTGCTTGGCGAGGGCACGTGGCGGGCTGTTGCTGAGAAATTAGAGTTCTGCCTGCTTGTTGGTTTGACAACAAATGAGTTTTCAGCTATACCTTGGGAGCAGAATGCTTAGCACTGCGTAGCTTCCTGGAAACATCGGGGTACTTCCAGCGCATGCACCGTCGGCTGCTGTCTGCGGAGTATGCATGCTTCAAATCTGTCACATTGCGGTTATCGCCAGTAGTTTTGAGGCTTAGTTGCAAGGAATAGATTTTTCCTCTCGACTTACCGATGCGCTCGTTCTTGCCTCCCCGTGCTCCCCATGCGGCGACGGCATGATGGGTTATCGTTACAGCCAGCCACTCATTTGCAACTCGCCGTTTTCTCCTCGTAACCTTACGAAGTCAATAGGATTCACTGGTTATTTCGTGAGGCCAGTCAATGAAGTCGGCTTTGTGCAGCCTCTAGGCGCCGGCCTGGGTATTTTCCGGTCACTTGATTGCACAGAGACACAACAAGCCCGATTTGCCCACAAATTCGCTGCCCCAGAGTGTCCCAACTTGCTGAAACTGAGGAAGGCCATCGAGCAGAACTTTAAACCGGTTTGCTTCTACGTTAAGAATGACTACGCTATGGGACACCACGTTTACGATCAGCACTTCTACGTACGAGCACACGCAGCTCTACCGTAATGTGAAGAAACAAGCAGATAATAAGTTAATGTCAACGCAGTAAGGTAGGGGTTATGATGTAGATGCGGCAGATTTCGTGAGCTTCTGTAGCTGGACACATCGTTAAGGACCTATGCACTTGATTGTGGACAGTGCACAAGCTCGTGCGAATTCGTCAATGTATAATACACCTGCATGTACTTCATTCTCTGCTCTGCTTGGCTTTTAGGGAATCCTTTGCTCGCCGCTTTTCGAAGGGAAGAGCTACAGGCAAATAAATGCGATGGTAGATCGCGTACTGGAGCCACTCGGTACTTCGCCTTCCTTCCGAATTCATGCTTCCCCAACTAAACGTAATAAGAGTGCTTGTAGACGTTCGTGATGCCATGCTGAATTAGGTCTGGCAGCAGGCCTTGCGAGTCTGCCCTCTTCTGCTGCTTCAGGATTGGGAGGACGGGTTAAACTCCATTGCCAGCCGCCCTCTCGCTTTGAAGTGAGCTACGGTGATAGCCCTGCTCAAGTTTGCATTCTACTTGTTAGCACCTCATTCACACGACTTGGCATTCAATAGGTTCTGAGGTTTGATTCCAGTAGGTTCCAAAGTTAACTTGCAGTCAAGACGGAAGTGCCACAGATTTTTTATTGTCCCCCTTATGCAGAAAATGCGGAGCCATCTCCGCTGGCGCTGGCAGCTTGAGAAGTGAGAAAGACAGTGGAAAATAAAGGCAGGACATACAACTGGAAAGGGATGGAAAGAAGGTTAAGAAATTATAACTGGAGCAAAATGCTTATGTTGCAAGCCTCGTTATCAGGCTTTCGTCTGAGCATACAAGTACAGTGGAGCAGCTAGCCTGCCTTTTCCAATCTTGACGTTTTACAGTTTCACGGGGCCAGTCTGTGTGTTGGAGGCCATTACTCTACCGCCAGCAAGCCCCTGCTGTTTCAGTACTGTTGAGCATTTGAACACTTTGAAGTTTGAGTTGCTCTACGCCCTGCCATGCCACGCGGCAGCGTTCTTCCGTAGCACCCACCTATCTGGCATAGTATTCACGCTGAAACTGAGCGCAGCGCCTTTCGCTTCGGTCACAGAGCCCTCAAACTACTACACAGCCCGTCAACAACGAAAGAAGCAGCAGGTGCTGTCATTCCTACTTACAGGTGAAAGTCTATTTGCGAGGAACTTGCCGCTTCCGCTGACAGCTGAATAGCCCGTTAAGCTGTAGTGTCAGGGACGTTTTGGACGTCCAGACGTCCCCTTCGACAGTGGCGGTGGCATGCATGCAGCTGTAGCTGTTATTCCGGCTTTGTTAAATTATCGT
The DNA here is from genome assembly GCF_000499385.1 of Eimeria necatrix. Taxonomy (NCBI): domain Eukaryota; phylum Apicomplexa; class Conoidasida; order Eucoccidiorida; family Eimeriidae; genus Eimeria; species Eimeria necatrix. Next base: position 118,800 of record NW_013654292.1, read on the forward strand.
TGTCGAGTTTCTTCACAGTTTTGGGATCGATGAAGAAACGCTCTGCTTGCTTCCGTAAATTGTCGCGTTCTTTCACCGTTTCCCTTCTCGTCTTGTGCCATTCCTCCACATCAACCCCTCGGGGAAAGGCCCTGACGCCTTGCTGAGGTATCGCAGCTCCTGCAGAGTAAAATATACAAGAAGCTCTTCCTGTCTACAGAATATACGCAGGAAGTTCTTCCTGTCTAATGAATATCTTGAGAACGCACCGAACGCAAATATCGGGTGCAAAGATTAATAGGAAAGCGCAGGCAAAGGGAGCGGAAGAGCTTACCGTCGGGCTGCACTGTAATTTCTGCGGGTGTATCATTGACATAATACTCCACATTTGCATGCTCTAAAATGAACTTGTATACAAGCGCCGCCTGCGCCTTTTTATAGAGCTGCTTTAGGACCGTCTCCGGGGCTTCCCCTGCTGTCTGAGCAGAAAAAACGAGCATACTCCTCAGTTCTTCCTCATTCTACCGAGCTAATTTCAACTCATCGTGCAGCGCAGAGTTTCGGGCACGGCAAGCAACACCGAATATGCTTTATTGTTTCTATTCATAGTTTCCTCCGCAAAGAGGCTGAGACGGACAGTTTACCGTCCGCCGAGACAAAGTACAGAAGGGATATTCGGGCGAACCTGCAGGAGCGCCTTAGCGAGGTCCGCCTGTAATTTTTTTTCATCCACTTGCAGCCCTTCCCTCTTGTAAACCGCCTGCGAAAGGCATGAGAAGTTGGTGACTTCAAATCTTACATTAATATCAGGTTTGAGGACATCCGTTACTAAACTGGAGCAAGGTGAGACAGATCATTACTCTTTTCAATAAGAGCTGCGCAGGCACTTGATTTCAACTGCGTCAAACATGAAGGGTCTCACCTGAATGGCAAAGGCTGTTGTAAGTATGCTCTCTATCCCCCGCCGGTTCTCCTCTTTCCACTTCATAAAGTCTTCTTTGGTTTGGCTTTTCTTGTCATTCTCCCCTTGAATTTCTCGTGCTCTCAGCTGCTGTCTCCATGTGGCATTTGCTTGTGCATCAAAGAGAGACTCTGAGGCGTTCGTTACATTGACAGTCTCTCACTGACCGCCTGTTATACGCTGGAACTGTACACCATATCATTTTAGGCATGGACTCAAAGATAATGCGTGCCGAATGGGGAAGGGACATGGTGAATGATACTCTTTCATAAAAAAAAACTGGCGGCAAATCTGCTGGCGGCTCATGTCCGCATGCGAGAGTGCCCAAACACCGGCTGCTACAGGGCGGGAAGTACACACAAGTGGAACTGGGACGCAGGAACTGGCGTGCGAATTGAATAGATACACACTTAAGTGGTGGTATTGAGCTCCCGCTGTCTATATTGTTAGGCAAATCCACGAGCGTTTGCACTCGTGCTCAACACTCGTATATAATTTGGTTCACGGATAATACCTGGCACATCCACTTGCGATATTTCATCGAGAGCCTGAGCTGCAGCACCTAGAGCATGCTTTGACGCTGCATTCTTGGCCATGTCCTCTGCGGCGGCTTCTATTTTCTCCCACAACTCTGCCCGGCTCATTTGGCATGCTTTCTGAAAGAAGGCATCTGAGCCGCAGGAAAGAACGCACGCGGGAGAATCGGCAGCACAAGGATAACGAGTGTCCTGAGAGAATAAACAGGGGCTAGGAAAATGGGCTTTTCTAACCCCCGCAGTAGAAGCTGTTTCCCGCTCCCGCCTGCCCACCAAACTTCTTATATACTGCAACAGTGCCTGGTATCTGGAAAAGATATTAAGTCAAATGCTGTTAATCAGAGCCAGGAGGGATAGGTGTGCAGCCTTCACCGACCATCAGCAGCCGGCCAAATGCGGCGTTTCACTCCAACGCACTTGACCTGAAGAAGGCAATCGATGTGATGTATTTCATCTTCAACTTCTCCACCACTGTCTTCATAAGTGTCTCCAGATATTCCCATTTGTTCCTTTCCTGCTTTGTTACTTCTCTCTTCGGTGGTGGCACGATCAGTGTTGGCCGCCAAGGCCACTTCTGATGCTGCCGCGCCGCCAACATCACCTGGCGATTCCCCTTCCTGTGAAAACAACTTCTTCAAAAATTTGTCTTTCTCTGTACCTGCGAGGCTCTGCAGGTATAGCGGAACGAGACTGCGGCCTTCCTCGGAGCATCCCTCCGTCATCCTTCTCTCTCCTTCAACATCTGTTTGCTGTTCTTCTCTGGCGTCATCTGCCTGTCTTGCATTTATTTCCAGCAACTGAGAGGTACTAAAGGGGATCGCCAGCTTCACGGTTCGCCTCTCGCCTAAAGAAATACCTTTAACGGCCCCCAACAGCTCAACCGGAATCCTGCACAGATGCGCGACGCTCGTTTCCTGTCCTGGCTTATTCACTAAGTATTTGCGACACTAGCGCAGTGAATATGGAACACTCGAGTCAAACTCATTTTGTTTTTCTAGGGCAACCTGAGTTCAGCTCATAAATTACCAGGGCCGAACAAGGTCAAGCGTCGTTTCCCCACATATAAACTCTGAGGGAATTTTGGGGCCAAAGGAACCATCGCGCTCTTCAAACCAGCCGAACTCCACCTAGGAAGCAGAATGCAAATATCAGGAGTAGCAGAATCCTTACATAGGTACCCGGTGACATTCTGGAAGGATTAATCAAAAGTGCGAGAGTAGCTAACATCGGCACCTTTCAGAGAATTGAAACGGTGCTTTCTGCAAGAAGCGCGGACAGCAGGGAGTGGCAATGGTATTAGGCAAACCTGGAGAAGGACTGAATCCCCTTCGTCAGCTGGGTGTGCAGACTCCGGATAGTCCGTCACAGTTGAATGCTTGTACAGCAGATAGTCTGTTGTTAATTTAAACAAATGGCCCTTCACATACGGCTGTCTCGGCACGCGAAGCTGCATTGAAAACACAGTGAACCCCGGACAAGACCCTGAGGAGCCTTCATCAATCGAGTAGTTAAGCCCTCTGCATCGCAACATGCTACAATAAGCACAGAGAGACTCGGTAATAATGCACAGCAATTTTACGGGAAGACGAATATTGTGACTCACATTGAGACCCTTGTAAGAACGCTTGAAACGAACTCTGGGATGCAGCTCCGCACGCAAGTGAAGGGTGAAAGGAGTTCCAGGGGAAAAGCGATCTCCTAATTCACTTATATCCTGAGTAGCAAAACACTGAAGTACGGCTCACTCGAATGAGACAAGCAGTTAAAAATGGGGAGCAGCGTTGACGCCAATAGGCGTAAGCACTTGCAAAAACACCGGATCTGGTGGTGGAGAGTTGTAAGCATAATCGCGCGTAAAACGAATTGAACGGTACCCTAAAATCCGATGCCTCCTCCCAACAGCTTAGGACTTGGAAAAAGTGACACAAGTGGACTGTCTATCGCTCACGGAAGAAGCGCCCACCATTCAGCAGAGCTTACGGAAAATTTTCTTGGATGGGTTGCTTGCATCTGAATCACTCACCTCTGTAAATTTCGCCTCGCCCATAACGCGCAAGTTGTGTTCAACTTGAACCTTCCTCTGAATAGCTTCGCTTAAGAAGCGAATTACATCTCGGCGCACAGCGGAGACGCCGCCTGCCTTCTGCAACAAATAGGCCGCTGAGACATCCAATGGTGAAGAAAAAAGGGAAGAGCGGAACTTCGCGCGCAAAGACGCTAGGGTTAATTCCCACAACTGCGAAGTACGCAAAAACCTGCGGATGCCCCAAGCTCTCATAAATCAGGCTCGCGCCTACTTGGGGGCAGCTGTGCGTCAAGCTTTGCAGGAGTAGACGAATGCAAATATTGGCCTGCCCACTGAAGAGCATTAATAGACTGTAATAAGCCACTGTAAGTGCATGTACAGATTCAAAATAACGCCGATTCTCAGTGCATTCACGCACTAACAGTAAGCATCCTTGAAGTGATACAGTGAATTATTTATGTACGTTTTCCCAAAAAAATGTGATGCCCGCTCACCTCTCTCGTAAATTCCCCGGAAGCAGTTGCATCGATTTCTATGCCACATTTTTCCATTTCTCTCAATTTAATTTGAACATCAGTGCCACTCAGCATCTGATCAACTTTCAGTTCGGCTTCATTCAGTTGGCGATTCATTTTACTTTGCTCGTCTTTACGTATATAGGTGTTCCCCTGAGCAGCACGGGGAGAAAATGATCCAAGTCGCTGGCCTCTTTGCAGGTACTCCGCATGTCTCTGAAGTCACAAGGAGGCTTCAGGCAATCCCATAGAGCTCTTTCACTACTGAATTCTCCCAACCATGAACGGACAGCATCAAGAGGCGCTCTTGCCACCTCGTGAACATTTTTTGAATTCATTTTGACATTCAGGCAAGCCAAAACTATGCATTATGCGACACTCTGCAATCGACACCCCTCATGCATACCCCTTAATTAACTGGGCGCGAGTGGGCAGCGCTTATGGAGCCCCACCCTACTGCAATACATTTGTGCTTAGCATGGGACGTGCGGGACATGTTGCCTAAACGCTTACTTGCTTCTGCCGTCGGCGTTTGGTGTGGTAATCCTCCTCGGTGTCCTTCGCATGTAAGGATATGCTTGCATTTCGAGGATGTGTGGAGCCTGCCTTTCCTTCCGTTCCCATATGTGCTTCAAATTTTGCCAAGTCTGCTTCTATCGAGCTTGAGGCTGGTTTATTTCCTTCACTGTGGCCTTCCTCTAATGTGCTGGAGTTTTCTCCAGCCACTGCGCGGTGCGGTGAACAGCCAACTGTGATCCGCGTCGGCATCCGCTGCCTGTACAGGCGACTGCATTGTAAGCTGTCTGAAGTGGACCTTTTCGCAATGCTGTAAGGGGCTGAAGAACCCAAGCAAAGCGCTGGACAAAAGACACTCCGAATTCTAGTAGCTGCGACAAGTTGGGGAGGCCTGAGTCTATTATCATCGAAAGGAAGCTTGTAGCCCTCAGTCTTCGTGGAGTGCGAGCACACCCAAAGGATGGCGCACAAAACTGCGAAAGAAACAGTCTTTGTGAAACATCTCGATAACGAAGTACTCCAGGTAGTGTTCTTTTGGAAGGACATCGCTGTGGAGCTACACAACCTTTTTCCCCCTAACGTGTCGAACGTTTTCGCTCATCATTTGATATAAATTTTCCATCGCTTGATGTCTCATGATCAAAATTCAAGAGTTACTCATCTCGAGTGCCTTCAACGTCTAGAGCCCGACTTCACCCAGGAACGACGCGGCAGGAACACGCTGAACAAGCTCATGTATTCCCCAAGAAATAAGATGTTTCAAGCACTTCAAAAAACAGAAAAAGCATAAAGTAAGACCATAACCGCTGCCGAGTGTGCAAACTAGTGCTGTTCAGGCACCACAACAACAGAGGGCCCTCAGAGTACCGGAGTGTAAATGACAGTAGCCTTGCAAATCAGACAAACAGGAACAACATCAAGCCGTCATTGTCAAATTCTTATCCCCTTCATGTTATGCTTAACTGCCCTTGAGGTAGTTAATGCGTAAAACTCGAGTTTTCTTACCAGCAGAGCCAATAGACCTACGAGAAGAGGCCCTGCTTAGTTTCGGGACCCCACAGCTGTTTGAAAGAGTGTACTGAAGCCCACGAAGTATACATCGTAAAACACTCCAGAAAATAAAGCTGAGACGCATTTTGTAATACCAAAGTTCACACTTGTCATTTAAGCGGAGGTCGGCTCGGCGTCTGCGCGCCTGTGGTCCTTGCGTTTTGTGTCATTGCCACCGCGGTACAGATCTATTGTGCCCGAACAGCTCGCCTTTTTGTTTCTTCTCCTGCCTCCCCTGCAGCAGTAAATCAACAGTGGGCTTTGTGGGGGCATACTTGGCTGCCAGCATGATTGTCTTGTGCTGGTTCCTACATCACAATGAATACAATGGCATGCGCATTGAGGAACTGGAGGCGCTCGCGCTTATGGAAGGAGTCGAGCAAAACTCGCTGTGGCAGGGCTGCAAACGCCCAGATTCAGCAGCCGAAGAGCAGTTTGCGTTCGTCTGTGTTCCCTCAGTAGCCTTCTGTGAGGCTATCATGAAACGCTCTCTGTTGATTAAAGCCTTCGTTGAGGTCAGCTGCAATAATTGGGCGTTCGCAGAACTCTCACCCTCCTGCCTGCAGCGTAGCTTCGATATCTGCGTTCCATGTTTCGCAGTGCCTGAGTTTCCAGTCCGTTAGCGCAAAAACAAATCTAAGAATTACGCCGAGAGGCAACCAACTAAGAAGCAACTCGATGAAAATGTGCAGCTGACGCCTTTCTCGGGCCCGTAGGTATGGGCCAGCGGCGCGACGTACGAAGCTATTCTAAAGGAGATTAAGGAAAATAAGATGGACACGTTTCGGAAGTGGATTTGCAAGGACCGGACTTGGGCTTTTCGTGTAGATGCCTTCGGTAAATGCCTCAGCAGCGATGAGCAGCGCCAAAGAATGAATTTTTTCGCTTCTCTTTTCGAAGGCAATGAGAAGGTCAACCTTTCCGATCCCGACACGACCCTCGTCGTGGCGGAGGTGAGGGCGCGGACGAGCTTACGAGCTTTTTTTGGAACTATTTTTAGAACGATCATGATCATTCTCGTTGGCAAATGATAATGATCCGACAGCGTGTCTGCGTATAAGCATTATCTGTCCCATTCGCAGCTTTCTTTCCATCCTCAGCTTTCATGCGCCTTTTCCTCCTTGCCTAGTTTAGGCCCTACGTCTCCTCACTTTTGCACGTATACTTATTCTTCCACTGCCTCTGCGCCGCGTTGGCGCCGTTGGTCCCCAATCGTTTGCAACAAGCGCATTTTGGGTCATTCTACTGCGCTAGTACTTTGGACTCTGTCCTAAGTACTAGCTGTGTGCTGTGCACTGCAGCAATGGGCGCATCAAAGTCACCTCAAGGCTCCAGTTCAGATTTATTTCGGCCGCCAAATTTGCAGGAAAACAAGAGACCATCCTTTCTGGTGGAAGTACAGGCTGCCCGTAAGGCCAGTGCTGGGTCCCACATCGCTGGACTGTGAGCTCGCCTTCATTATGTGCAACCAGGTATAAGCGTCTTGCAAAACATTCAAACAAACCCAACCGTACACATTCAGCAACCAGTAGAAATGCACCTGATGGTCGCTTTTACACTTGCATGGGCATACACTGAGAGTCACGTATGCAGCTTTGTCTCTACGTGCATATCTTCTCACACACACACGCATCTCTGTCTACGCTCGTCGCAAATTAAAGTATATCCATATCTTCGCTCACATACATACGTGTCTACGCGTTGTTGGCTCCATTTGTATTAGCAGCTTTTGCGATTGAATCGTTGCGGGTACTTCCTACGGTGCCACTCATCCCTGCGTGCCTAAAATACTGGAGGTGTTAACTTTACATGTCAAATGGAGAGCTTATAGGTACATAAATATCCGGGAATTCAGCAAACCACGCATTTAGGCAGGAGCGCAGAAGCACGAACAATTAAGCAGAAAGCTATGCACATATACACAAGTCTCTCGCTTCTCCGCTTGGTTTCACCTTCCTTTCAGGGCCACGTCTCTGCCGACTGCGTCGTTTTAGACCCATTTGTGGGCACTGGAGGTCTCCTAATAGCTGCTTCTCACTACGGGTAAGTTGCATTTGTGCAAAGCAAAAAAGCGAAACACGCTTGTGTGGAACAAACGAAAGGAATGATCATGAGAGAGGCTAAGGTGCACGCATTATCCCGTGTTTCTCTAATTAAGACTGCGCAGCTTTTTGTATTGAGTTCATTGGCTGCATGGTATTTGTTGAAATCTGTTTTTTTCTCTTACTTTTGTCATCACTTGTGGTGATGTGACATTTCTGCAGAGCTTTTTGCATAGGCTCAGATATCGATATACGAGTGCTAAAGGGCTATGGCGTCTCCTACCTAAACCCCCACTTGGACTTTAAAGAAAGTAAGGTCTGTTTCCCGCTGCGTTTACTTGTTTGTGTAGACTTTGTTTGTTTCTGACTGTGAGGGGAACCTCGTGTAGCAGAAGGACTCTGCGAAAATCCGTCTTTTCTGTTCATTCCCACACATATCACACTGGATTCTTGTTGTTGTTTTGTCGGTCACCAAGGCTCACATATACAGTTTTTGAGAGGACGAGTTCGCCTGTGCTTTTCGTTACGTAGAGCGGACGGATGTGTTTCGCAACTTCGACGAATATGGGCTGAAGCGACCAGAGATCATCCGCTGCGACAACGCCGCGTGGGTTAGTCTTCACGCATCTACCTTGCTTTTGCCGACTTTCTTATTCTGCTGTGCTTTTAAGGTCCTCCTTGTCCTCATTCGTGGCTTTCACACGATTTTGACTTGTGTTCTACCGTGCCTGCCAAACAAATGTGTCTAGTTCTGTCCATTTCCGCGTTTGTTTGTGTAGACAAACTGTCCCCTTTTACTGCTTTTTGGGTGTATTTGGCGCCTGCTCATAGGTTTGGCGGCTTCCTTATGAAGAAAGAGCTGACGAAACAGCTCAGAGTTCACTAGGGAGCTCTGGCGAAAAAACAGTTGTGCACGGCGTACAAGCTGCCTACTTGTCAAGGAACGTAGAAGGAGGAAAGCCCTGGGTTGATTGCATCATGACAGACCCGCCGTATGGTGCGTCTACAAACGCGTGTCTACCTGTATCATCTTTAAAAAGCTGCTTAGTACTTTGGTAGTGACGCAAAGTGATTAGTGAAGTCCATATGCCACATAATGGTCTCATGCCCCGGTGTGGGATCGGCGGTGATTATTTTAATTAGAATGAACAGACAAACACATTCTAAATGACTCATTAGTCGCCTTTGTTTTTCCTCCAAGGTATTCGGGCCGGAGCAAGGCAATCAGGACACACAAAGAAATGCAAGCGAAACCCACAGACAAGGAGTAATGAGGAGTAAGTTGGATTCATCACGTCGTATGCTTCTGTACATTAGTGGGTTTCTAGTATGAAGCGAATGTCCATTAATGGGCTGATATAACGTGAATGCGTAGCACTGATGCCCATGCAAAGCGGCTTGCACAAAAATGCATGGATACGTGAGGTGAAATAAGCGCAGCTCTTGACTGCGGGAAAGTACGCACGAATTGGACGAAAAATGTGAGCATCCCCACTGACGCTCTGTCTTTTTGCTGTATGCCTCAGCCGACTAACTTACATTCCGCCTACTGTAACATACAACTCGCGGGCCGTCGTCAGCGACCTTTTAAGCCTTTCTTCCCGTTTGCTGGTCGACGGTGGCCGGCTAGTCTTCCTAATGCCAGTTGAGCTCTCCAGGTGAGCTTTTTAGTCCTTAGGGGCATGGTGGCCCCACAATAAACTTTTTCAATTCAGCTGCAGGCCATTAGCCTATCTGTGTTTTTTCCAGTGCAGTGACTATGCAACACTCGCAAATACCGAGTTGCACAATAGTTTTGCAAGTTGTTACTTCGTGTATTAATAAGCATGCGATGACGCATGCATGTGTCAGCGCTACATGTGTGGCCAATTATTCATTTTCACTAGAATATGCAAAAGTGACTTCACTATGATTTGCAGTGGACTTGCTTGTTTTCTGTACTTTTGCATGCTGAGTTGTTGTGAAGCCGTGTTAATTTGTTACCCTTTCTAGCGTGTTCCTTTCTGTCCGCTTTCAGCGCGAGAGATGATATTGGCTGTCTTCACCACAGCGACTTGGATTTAATAGCAACGAGTTTTCAGGCTTTGTCAGGAGGTAAAATTTAGTGTGATAGGAAATAGTGCAGATGGAGAAATGAATCAATAACTTTCTGGTTATTAATTTATTTCAAGGGTGGCAATACAAACTCCACGCAGCCATGCACATGAAAAGGGCACAAGCTTGCTGTACACAAAAGGGTACAAGCTTGCTGTGCACTCTTCGCTGACGCGTGCATGCATTCCTGGATTTTCCTCAGCTTTAAAAAGATTAGGGCTCAGGGCTTATCTTTTTGAGTTGTTTGCTTTGTTGGCAGGCATGGGGAGAGTTCTAGTTACAATGCAGCGGAGGCCGCGGAAGTCGGCGGGAGGCTTGTAAGAAGCATCCCTTTAATCCATTGCCATTGTCGCGGCTACCTGCGGAGTTGACAATTATTAGATTCGTTGAGGTCCTCACGAAGACACAAATGATCGGGAGTGGAAAGGAGTGGAAATTAAATGCATGAAGTTGATTAAAGAATAGAAGGTGAATTCACATCAGTTCACAAACAGGTACGGGCTTGTGCGGCTCCTGCTCACAAGCGCTACTGCCTTCGGATGCCTGACTGTTTGGCGAAGGTGAGCAGCTGTTGGGTTCTTGTTGTTCGCAAATTTCTTCGACAGCCATTTGTTGTTGTCAGTATTTATATGGTATTCAAATGACTTCCTCCCCGGCAACGGGCCCTCGAAGGACTTTTCGATGCACCAAGGTGTTTTATTGTCATCAGGCGCCTCCGTGGGGTGCACATAATCTGACTTGCTGAAAATTTTGTAAAGGGATGCCCTTGGCTTAGTTGTCGAGCTTTTGCGAGTGTTTGAAATACCTTGGCGGTGTGACAAAGCGATGGAAGACCATATACACAATTTGCACACTCAGCCAGCTCAGGGCGCTAGAGAGAAGCAACCAGCAGAGATTTGACCATTGGTCACTTCCACTTGAGCTTGCTACGGACTTTTTGCGTGGCGCCTCATGAAACGGCTTCCACTCCCGGACAAGCGCGGGTGAGTTGCTTGGTATAACAACGCCGACCTGCGCTTCCAAATTTTGACCGACACATCTGAAGTAACAGAGGCTCAGCTTCTTACAGTGATTGCTCTAGAAACCTCCACGACACCAATTGTGGAGGGTGGGCTTCGCTTTGCGGTGAAAGTAACACGATTACATGCGTCTGCTGCCTCCAAACGGACAAGCAGCTGCTCATTACTTGTTACTAGAGTTTCCTCGCAAGCAATTTGGCAGCACACTCTTAAAGTAAACGGCAAGATACATTCGTGGCAGTAAAGAGTGTTTAAATTGCTGCTATTGAGGCCGTGGCCGGCAACGCCGCCGCTGAGGTAATGCAGTGAGCTCATCAAACCGATTCTCCACCACAATGACATGGCCTCTGTGCTTATCAGATAGCCGGAACATAGGAAAAACGAGCATAAATTCCGTTTGACAAATGACGAACAGCTCTTACTCTCTTGCATAATTGGCAAATGTTTACGGCAACAGTGCAGACCATCCTGGTGTATGTACACCACATAACCCTTGTGAACACAGAAGTGTTCCGCGTAGTTGCACAGAGTCACTCGATTGCAAATCTCCGATCAAAATATGGCATCTCATTAAGCTGAATTTGATCGCTGAGGCACATGCAAAGCTCCCAAATTACTTCCACGCGATGCGGCAGGCAGTTCTCCGCAGATATTCCTGCGCAGCAGTGCAAAGCCGGAGGCTTGTGATCCCCCGTGTCCGCTTGCTGACTATGCGCGCAATGCACTCCTCCATGTGGGCGAAAGTAACGTGTAATAGAGCGTGCACCTGTCACTTCTGAGAGTGTGCCGTTGTTCAAATCTGAACTAACCGCAAACCAAATTCACTTTCCCGTGATACTCTGTTTCACTGTGCTACTGCATGGTCATCTCGTTACCTCTACCTCTGCTTCTGTGTGTCTGTGTCCTTTTCCCTTCGCCTGTAGCTCGAGGTACATCTCTGCAGCAATTCGATTTACTTTTCTATCCTCTACAGTGTTGTTGCCTAGCACTCGGATGAGGTTCCTTCATGCAAAAAATGCCAAATAAAGTAAGTTTATGCATGACCCATCTGTACAGATCTGCATTGCACATGTAGTTTCTGTCAAGCTCTGCAGCGTCCCTCTTCCCCCGCGCTGCTGCAGCCTACGCTGCAGCAGCAGGCCTAGCACCGAAACCCTAACTGTATGCCCGGAGCCCTTGGTGCGCCAGCATGCCGCTGCAAAAGCTGCTCATCCTCCGCCTCTACTTTCCTTCGAACCTGCACCAGCTTCTGGTGCTTTGGCGCTGCACTGCTCCAGCATTATAGTCCGTGCAACGGCTACGCGTTTCTGGAGGTAGGGGGAGCCTGCGAAGTTCTCGGAGGGTGCATTGATCTGAAAAAGGCGGTTGTAGCGAGCCATTACTTCCTCCCGAGTGGGCAGCTGACTGTTCGGCCCGCAGGGAAAACCCAAAATCTTGCGAGCCTCGTCAACACTCATGCGAGGACGCAGAGTCAAAGGCGCTGAACGGCTAGAAGTGCTGCCGGCCGCAGCAGCGCCCTGTCGCGCTGCATCTTTGTAGGCCTGTGGACACGGCAAGAAAAGGCCAATTACCATGCACTGTAGCCTGAACCCGGGGTCTCAGCGCAAGGGCTGCTACTTCATGAACAACTCAGTAGCCTCCCTTCTCGTGAGAACTGACTGGCTATGTGCCCCTTACGACTTACTCGGACTACTGCTCGACCAAGGGAAGAACCCGCGACGGCAACAAATTGCACAACAATTCGCCCCAAGGGCCCCAACGCCATTTCACGTCACAAGACTCAAAACAGCACGGGCTGCGCCTCATTCATTCCTCCGCTGCTTCCCTCCTGGGAAGGTGGCGGCAGAAATCGAAGGTGCCGGTAAATGGACTTCGGTGCTGATCTTTAAAGTATGAGGCGGAAGGAGGGGGAAAAAACGTGAAAAATCAAACTGGCTCTCAGAACGGACGGGCAGGGGTCGAAGACATGCCCTCGCCTTCACTCCACTTGAGCAGCGCCTTTTGCACAAGCCTCAGCGTCACAAATTCCTACAGCGTTGTTCCAAGTCTGAGATAATTGGAGTTCTACGAAAGAAGCACAGAAAAAAGGGGACAAACAGGGAAGAGTTGTGGCGTGGTGGTCACGTCAGCTGAAACCCACGCAGCGCCTCCAGCGATTCAAATAGCAGGGAGAGGGAGGAAGAGGCAGCGAAAAAAACTCAATAGTGGTCGTGTTGATGCATTATAGTTGATAATCATATTAAATTACAAACTGCACAGACGGGGGGACGCAGCCCCACAACTCGGAAGCTGGAATAGACTACTGCTGGTGGCAATTAGAGCTCACATAGCCAGTCAGCAGCATCTTCATCTGCGGTTCTAAAGAGTTTTGGGAAGGAAAAGAAATATATATTTGTATATAGCGGCGTGAATTGGATATGCAAGGCAATTTATAATGCCCATAGCTCGTTCGTCGGCTGTGCATGGGGCCAGCTGAAGGGCTTGGGCGCTGCCTGTGAGTCACTAGTGGCGCGTCTTTAAGGCAGGAAATTTATATGCTTAAAGTTTTCTCTAAATTAGCAGACACTTTAGCAGCCAGTCGTAGCGTCTTCTTCAAGCTTCACGCTCCTTGTCGGCCTCAACGCATCGCCTTATTCTGGTGGCTGGCAGCTCCTGCTGCCCCAGAGCACGCCGGGCTACCCTGTGTCTACTTGAATCTATCCGAGGCACGATATTCGCGAAAAGTGCTCCGGGTAAGCTCCGCTGTTTTCACTGGGTGGCTGCGTGCCTTCATACAGGGACATATGCGCATAAATAGCCACACACTGGTTGCGCGTGTGCACCTGAACAACGAACGTATGACGGAAAGGAGCTGCGAGCACGTCTTGATAAAGCTCCACTGATTTCAAGCTAGCAGCAGATGAGCACATTTGCGAGCTTAATTGACAGGATACATGCCTTCCACTCGTGCAATGTGCATGCGCGCTGGTCGCAAATATGCAAATGCGTATTGCATAGGGCTGTTTGTTTTCGTATGTGGCCACGTTCATGCACGACATCCTCAGTAGCAGCGACATTAACAATGGCAGCAGTGGCAACGGGGCCACTAGCTGTAGAGTCCAACAGCTGCAGCTGTCCCAGCATGAACGTCAGCATCAGCAAAAGCTGCACCGACAGCAGCGTCAAAGAACGGAGAGTCAGCAGCCTCCAAAATGGCGCCAAAATCATCCCAGCACGGGTACCAGAGAGACTAACCACAACAGCCACAACGCCAGCAGCAACGGCGCCTGAGGAATCCAGAGAAACACTGCATAACCACACTTCCGGGCAACTGCTTGGCTGGCTATGCAGATATTCCTGCAGAATCATGCCCAGGAAGAAAGGCGGCATTTATGAAAGCATCTGAAGCTGTCTCGGCGTGTTTTTTACCTAGGAGACGCAGTTGTACTCGAGAGCTGTTTTCAAATAGGTTGCACTTTGACTTCTATGAATCGAAATGTGCTGCTGTTTCACCGCGCAGAATGGAGAGCGAGGAAAGCCACAGCAGCGGGACCGCTGCGCCTGCTGCAGAACATAGCATTGAGAAGGAGGCGTTTATGTCTCTGGCGCATGCATGCCCTCACCAGCCTCTTCACTACTCCTACGCCTTAACTCCTTCTCGGTGCTTCGGTCTGTTTTGCTCCGCCACAGCAGCAGATCAGCTGAAGGTGGAGCAGCGGTGCCTCAAGTGCTTCAGTGACTTATTTCCTGCCCTAGCTCCACACCCTTCGTCTCTCTCCTCACAGATCGCCTCTCCAGGCCACCCACAAAACCAGCAGCGGCTGCAGCAGAAAGGGGAACAAGGCAATGCTGACGATGAGGAGGGCAATGCGGACATGCCTATAGAGGATTTAGAGTTTCTTTGGAAGCGGGCAGCACGTCAGGTGTCTCTTCACCGCAGCCGGCATGTCGCCTTTCTTACAAAGCATTTAGACGTACCCTTTTCAGAAGAGATGATGGAGTTGGCAGCCTCCAGGCCTTGGCTCATTTACTGGATGGTTCATGGCCTCGCCCTCCTTGAAGCCCTTCCGAGAGCTACCTATGCCGATCGGTACGGCATAGTGAAGTCTATTCATTTATTGTACTTTGCTCATTACGACACCAAAGCACTTGAGCCCAAAGCAGCGTTCATACAGGACACAGCTACGCAGGCTAGCGTATGCGTATCTGTGCCTTGGCAACTCGCGTATATTTTCGTATGCGCTCTTATGGAGCTGTTGACAAGTTTCGTGAATTAGCTGCTTCTCGCCTCCTGTGATGCACACTTGTTTAATTGCTTTGCCTGCTATTTTTATTATTTTGTTGGAAATACGTTTAATGTGCAGCCTGTTGATGCCACTGTCTGCACTTGCTTCACTTGAACCATTGTGTGCAGCATCCTACACACTCTAGAACGCTGCTGGGACAGCGCATCAGGAGGCGGCTGGGGTGGGGGCCCAAATCAACAGTTCCACTTGGCCTGCACGTATGCGGCTGCAGCTGCACTTGTGGAGTGCGGCCTCGTGGGCAAATGGCTGGAAGGAGAGAAGGGCCTTAAGAGGCGTGAAGACCTTTACAAGGCGATTCTCAGTCTAAAAAGTGAATGCGGAGGCTTCAAACTGCACAGAGATGGGGAGGTCGACATGCGGTAAACATAGCGTCTAGGTTTTGACGCACTCAAAAACTTGGAACATTGTGTTTGCAGTTAAAGGGCTTCAGTTTATATTTCCAGTTTAAACATTATTCGCATCACTTCCTTGTACTTGCCGAGGCTCGCTTCCTTGCACCGAATATCAATACTTTTTGTCCTCTAGTATTTCTGTTCGGTTGCTCGCATGCATGGCCTCGTACCCGTCATCGTGCTTCTCTACCATAGCGGCCTTGCATTTCTGTCGTCTTCTGTTGCGTCTTCCGTGCGCTGCGGTCATTTCCCTTTGTCTACCACTGTTTGTTTCCTCTACTGTCTACCTTCTCAAGAGGGGCTTACTGCGCCATCGCCACGGCCTCCATATTCCAAGTTCTTACGAAAGACCTCACGAGAGGCCTTGCGGAATACGTCAAATCCTGCCAAGGCTACGACGGAGGCATAGCTGGAGAGCCAGGGCTTGAGTCCCATGGCGGTTATTCGTATTGCGGTTAGTCAAACACTTTTTCTTCTACATTGCTTGCGGTTTTCCTTCTATATGTCGTTGTGGCTGTCCGTGTGTATTGCATGTATATTCGTTTGCGGGTGTGTTTCCTTCTGTTCTGAGTCATTCGTATTTCTGTTCGGTTTTTTCCTCATTTTCCTTTACTGTTTCGATGTGCATGCGTCTGAATGCGTCTGTTGTCTGCTTGTACCCTTCTGTCGCCATCAGCTTCGTGCGTGCATCTGCATATTTCACCCTGCACCAAACTTCTGCGCCTGCTTGTACTTGTATTGGCCTTGCCTCCAAGCAAGGCCATGCCACCACAACAGCAACAGCAATAACAGAACAGGCTTCAACCTAACTTGAACTAAGGAGATAGATTGAGCGAACCACGAAACGCCAAGGTTGCTTGGCCTGCTTTCTTCGTGTTTTCAGGACTTGCTGCCCTCGCCATCATTGGAGAGCCAGATGCGTTGGACTTAGACGCTTTGCTCCACTGGGCCGCCACAAAGCAGAGAGGATTTGAAGGAGGCTTTCAAGGAAGAACGCAGAAGCTTGTCGACTCCTGCTACTCCTTTTGGCTTGTGAGGATTGCTGGGAGTGTACACACTGCCCACATAACCCTACAACTTCTGACCGTGCATTCACGGGATGCACCCAAGCTACTGCTTGCATGCATATTTGCGAATTTCATTCATCGGCTTGTCTCTGCGTGTAGTTATTCGTGCTTGCGTGCTCCTTTCATCTTTCACCTCTGGCTCAGTGCGTGACTTTCCTCTGCATTTGTCTGTGCCTTCTAACACGTTCTGAAAGCTACGTTTCCGGGTACCTTTGTCTGCACTTGCCTTTCCCTGCACAATTATTAGGGAGCCATGTTTCCCTTGATTTCGGAATGCCTTCGTCATCTCCAGCGGGAGTACCCAATGACGCATTGCTTTATGTCTTCGGCGCATCTCCAGCAGTACATTTTGTGTTGCTGCCAGGCAGAAAATGGAGGGCTCAGAGACAAACCCGGCAAGTACGATAATGCGAATTTTTGCAAAGCATTTACGGTACTGATTAGTAGATTCGGAAAGTGTGCATGAGTATGTGAGCGCATTACCAATAGATACATGTGCTAATTCTGCACAAATGCGAACCCATATGTACATCGGAAGACACAAACACACACATAATAATGGCTTCATCTAAAAGTTCATGTTCTTCAAGATAACACAGGCTGTATGCAGATCAGCAAAGAGGCATGCAGCTTATGGGTTCACAACCATAGGAACTTACTTAGGGCTACTGGGTGCATGCACGCGGGTGCGTTGCAGGCCTCCTGACCTCTACCACAGTTGCTATGCGCTGTCTGGTCTATCGATCAGTCAGTATGCTGCGTCCCGAGCGGAATTCAGTAGAGGGCCGTATGTGTATGGATGTTGGAAGTCAAATTTGCTGCAGCAAACAGATCCCTTCTACAATGTTTGCTGCACACACATGCAAGAATGTAGAGAGCAACTGAAGCAATTGCCGCGTTTTACGGCGCCAGACACGCAACACGCTGGACAGGAAGGAGACCTCCCAAGACTCAGTGCAGAGTTGACCGACAAGCTATCTAGGGCAGCCATCAACCTGCGTGAAGACGAGGGTAAGGAAATGTGGCATCTGCCATGCCATTTGCTTGTGTCAACCCCTCTGTGCACCTGCCTTTGCCTTTGTGCACCTTTATCGCCGTTTGCCGGCTTGCGTTCATGCTCATGGTCCTGCGCCTGTTTCTGCACAGATGCGTCAGTGCCCGTGGCTGTGTTAGACTATACATATATCTAGTGATATGCCTTCCCCTTCATCTCTTCCAATTTATTATGCCAATGTCGTTGCTTGCGCCTGTATTTTTTGTCTTCCAGTCCACCTTTAGCGGTGGGCGAGTTCTTCAGCGAGTGTCTTTGTGAGCCTTTGTGCTTGTTTCTGCTGGGGTTATTACGCACACGCAAGTACATGTGCCTTTGCCTCTTTGCATCCGCATATTTACGGCTGAAAAAAATGCGTACATGTGCATCCATTGGCCACCGTGTCTATCTTGAAGGAGTTAACGTTCATCGAAGCGCGCACCCATTCAAAGCATGTCTACGTATCTCGAATGCATTCTGGATTTTTCCTACTATGAAAAGCCTGCCCTATGACTTTAGCCTGTTTAGTTGGTTCCTTTTGTGTTTAGGTTCCGAGTGGGTGGACCCGGAGAGCGAAGCAGAGTCTTCCTAGCTTCAAGCGAAAATTGCAGTCGCAACAAACTAAATTCAGAAGGCCACGGTCGACGCGACAGGTCCAGAAAAGACTCGATGAACTGCCTCCTGTTCCCTCGCTTGTTGTTTGCTTTGCCTTGAGGCTTACTTTTTAGTGTAGGCGCCCTTTGAAGAAGCCACTTCTCTGTTTCTGGACCCCACTGTTGTTCTAACACGGCGTTCTTGGTCAATTTAAAGACACGCGACTTTCACAAAAATAGGGAAAATCAGCTAGGACAAAACAAAGGAATGTTTGTAGAGAGACAAGTGAGCAGAGAGGTCAAAGAACACTTAAAAGATGCAGGTGTAGACCGGACTGAGGGACAGCGGCAAGAAACATGCGGACAGATGCACACGGAACCAAACATAAAAGGCGTTCTCTGGGACTAACAAGTGGACTATGCTCCAAATTCACCTGTCCATTGGGCTGTTTCGCCAACCGAACGCGTAGACTGCTCATGAAAAAATTCTTGGGGGAGTATGCTCTCAGCTTCCTCATGGCGGCTTACTACGTTCTGAAAACTAAATTATCAAGCCCTAAAAACTCCGCTCCTAAAACAGTCCCATAGATTGAGACACTACAGTTCAAACATTCCTCATGAAGGCCTTGTTGTAAATCCGCTTAATTCCGAGCGGGGGGAGGGCGCTTCTACTTAAACTGCCTTGATGAATATGCAAAATACGCAGGTGTCTGCAAGTGCAGTCTTGAGTTCAGAGAGCGCGCTGATCCAGGATGCCGAAACCGTGCTCTTCATATTCTTGTTTGCTGATCCACATCTGCTGAAATGTTCCTAGAGACGCCAAAATGGAACCACCAAGCCACGCGGCAGACTTCTTCTCGGCGTAGGAATTTGCAAAGACGACACGCGATTTCAAACCCGAGTGTGCCGTCGTTAGGGGGAAAGTCTCGCTATCAAGTTCCGCAGCAAAGCGGCTTGCTAGGCCTTCAAGTAGAAACACAAAGAAGCACAGACACAGCCAGAATAGAAAACACTTCCATACTTATGGAGAAGAAGGGCACAAGAAAAAAAACCCGGAGAATTAGTATATATTGTCACCTTAATAAACACCTAATGGGCACTGATGGCGATAGAGTGACATGGAAAAAAACAAATCGACAAGAAGGCACAGAAGCACATAGTAAGAGCAAATAGAGCAAAGTAGGCTAAGTGGTACAGGCAAAAAATACGAGGAGGCGAAAACGAGGATGCCTGTAAAGGAGCAGCATCCACAAATTCTACTGACACGGCCGCCGAATAGCAGGTGGCATGAAGCTATTCGTACAGACTAAACATAAAAAGCAAAACGCATATGGATTCCAAAAGTTACAAATTGAGGGCCTTCAATCTCCGTCACCTGGTGTGAGTGAAAGCCCGCCAGTCAAAATGACAGCTGAAAGAAGATCTCGGCGAAGGTCCACATCACAGTCGTACAAACAATCAGCAACGACCTGAGCACACGAAAAACCAACCTGAGGCGGAAAACGTCATCAAGGAATAGAACTGAAGTAGCCTCTAGAGAGAAAAACGTAGTGGGTACCGAGATTCCCACGCCACAATTTATCACCTCTGTGATCCCTTTAAATCCCTGTAGAAGATCTGCTGAGCTTTCCGCTGGCGATATCCCCTGCAGCTGCTGAAGTGCACGCAGGGCTTCTGCTGGCCTAAAAAGAACTTCGCCAATAGTTTCTCTGAACGCTCTACAGTTGATTACGGAACCGTCGGGGAGCTCAAAATGGTAAGTGTCTTCAAGCGTGTGCGCAGCTCCTTTCTCCTGGGTTTCAACAGCAGTAACGGACAGCGGCAAATTTGCATCGCCAAACTCCCTCACAACGCAACATGCCTCCCGTAGGCGGCGGCAAAGAGCCAGCGTGCTAAGTCGAAGCAGTGATCTGCTGCAGCTGCCCCTGCTGCTGCAATTGTAGCTGCTGCGGTTGGAAAATAGTGGCAGGAACAGCTCGTCCACATGGTGCTGTTGCTGCTGTTGCTGCTGAAGGTGGCGCTTGAGCACCAACTCGATCTGCCCGTCTAAGAAATCTCCACCAATAGGAAACAACTTGGTGCTCCTGTGGAGCGTGTATCCATCAACAACTGCAGCAACGGATCCTCCAGCTGCTCCTAGCTCAACGACAAGGGCTGTGCTGCGGCCCATCGAGAATGCAGCGGCAGCAGCAGCAGGGACAAAGAAAGCAGCTGGAGCTTGTAGGTCTTCAAATACGGCAGCGGCTAGTGACTGACGTAGAGCTGCCGATGTTCCTGTCGGCTCCACAACGAGCACAGGGTGCTCATGAGTCCATACACCCAAGCCGCCAAATGGCGAACACCCAAATGCCTCCACTGACGCGCTGCCGCTCTTGCTACTGCTGCTATTGGTTAAGCTGATATTTAGAGCCTTTGGGCTACCCTCCGGTTGATGAGCTGTCTGGAAGACACCATTACATCCTGCTGCTGTTTGCTGGCGCTGCTCCCGCTTCGTGCAGCAGCAGCTGCAGCTGTGCTGGCTATAGCTGGCCTCTTCAGCCTTCTGCTGCTGCTGCTGCTGTTGACGTCTCCGTGTCTCCGGAGGTCTAACAGTTCTCTTGCTTGCCTCACTTTCGTGAACATTCCCCTCAATGCATATTCGCACCGCAGTCGAAAACGCACTTCTGTCCAGCTGCCTAAAGAGCCCATGCTCCTGCGACAGCGGCAGCTGCAGCGCTACTTTTTTACTTTCTTCTACTGGCCCTGTAGAGCTCGCAACGCCTCCTCCTAGAGCAGGGCCTGCCGTTGCTCCAGCTGGTTTTTCTTTCGGGGAGGCAAGTATTGGATCTATTTCAGTGTGTGGTGTCTGCAGCTCTAAAGAGACGGGAAACACAATCTGTTGATGACTACATTGACAGCTGCAGCACGTGTTGCCCCCTGAAGGCCATATAAATGGGCCCCGGCTATAGAAAACAGACGGAGATACACCACTCGACCTAGTCCAGCGTAAACAATTCCGCCGCCGGTGCTGCTGGTTCTGTGTATCTTTGATGTCAGTGTCTGGGGGAGCACATAGAGAAGCTTGAGATCTACAACAGCAACATTCCCCACAAAATAGCCCGTCCCCTTGCTGTTTGTTCTGCAAGCGAAGCTTCCTCCTACCCACAAGAGCATCAGCAACGATGCGCGGGTGGTCTTCTTGCGCATACCCAACACTCACAGTTGAAGACCCTAGTTGGACCACCACAGCACAGACGTCCTCACCACCAATGGGAGTTTTCATGTTGTTGCTGCTGTTGCTTGTACTTTTGCTACCTTTAGCTCCGGAAGCCGGAGGCGGAGACGCTGATAACCCACTCATCTTCTGGAGCAGCGATCCCAACCCGATGCATCAGTGGTGGGACTAGCCACGGATAAGGAAACCCATACGAATGCCGAGATAAAACAGTTAGACAAAGTGGATGTGCCTGTCAATGGTGCAGGAACGAGAAACAGTGGCGAAGTTAAGAAATGGACAGGCCACAGGGGCCCTTGACAGGTGTCTTGGTGGCTGTGTTATCAAGAAGGTAGGCAGCCCTCGCGGTTGGAACTCAAGCATATTCATTTATCTATATTTTAGTGAAATAGACTGTAGCAGTGAAAATGAATCGAGTATGAGCAACGCCAGCAAAGCAACGCCCTGAACAAGCAAGGTAAAGCCTGGCATTACAGTTAAGACTCGGACTTCTGCCGACAGATCCAGGAAGTCCACAACCGTTAGGCTAAGCCAGAATTTCAAAACTAGTCATAATTAGTCAATAAGCAACACGATTACGGGCGTAAGGCTCGCAAGCCAATAGCACTAAACGGGGCTGGAGGAGACTGACTGCACTACGCGAAAAAAAAGAGGCGAAGCTGTTTTGATTGGTTTGTAAAACCTATAGCTTTCAAGCTTCTACGCTTCCGTATACTATTCCCTAGAAATTTAGGGCTAGTGAGTGTCCATTACAAAGACCAAGCCTATAGATGATGGAGTAATAGATGCCGCCCGTCGAAGTGCTTGGTGCACCTTTGCAGACTGTGTTTGCAGAGAAGGCATGGCATTGTGCAAATGGTACAAATTTCCACTCGGTATTCTAGCTGAGCTCCGCTTAGGCGCACAGTACGGGAGTCGCCCGATCTGGCTGGCTAGTGCTCCAAACGTCGGCTTCTCTGTCTTCGGTGGCGTTTATGATTTGGAACTACGTCTTTCCCTCCATGAGATGTGCTCTCCCTTGAGCTGTCCTACACTTCTTACGGAACAATTTTGCCTTTTTTTTCTCCATGGTAGACTAGAACGGCCCTGGAGAAATGGAGCTTGCTCTCAGGCCCAATGGCTCTTTGTGGGCTACAGCTAGTATATTCCTGTGGCTACTACTACGGCATACCTCCTAGCTGTCCTCAGTATACTGCCGAGCTTAAAAGACACCAAGGAAGGTGTACAAAACAGCGATGGACTGGGTCCATGCAGTCAGCGCAACAGACACAATGGGGACGAGGGGATCCAACGCTGCTACCGAGGGCGGATCACTGTAGAGATCCGAACTGGGTCCGTTTCTGAGTCAGAATTGGCCAAGCAGAATCCAGAAAAGAGTTGCAAGAGTTATGGCCTACTGTGGTTAAGCAATCTGGCGACACTGGTACGGAGTTTTAGAGGCGTCCGCTGCTGAACTAGTGACGCGATTGCAGTCACGACGAAAGAATATTAAGCTGGACATACAAAATGCTTGCTCACTGCGTCACGATGGCCCACGGGGCTTCTAAGGGCATGCTTTGTTGTAATTGATGCTCTAGCTAACGGCGTACTCCAGGAGTTCCCTTTGAGGCCTTTACTTATTGGACGCCACCCTCATTGGCTCTGCTATTCCATAGGGAGAGACATTTAGCAGCAGCCTTGGCGGGAGTAACTTTTCTCAAGACTTTCATACCTTTCACCTGCCGTGTTCAGTGACACATGAAAACTCCGGCAATCTGTCGTATGGAGCTCCAATTAACTCTTCTCATGAAGGCTACGGACTTTGCAATGAGTCTTCTGTTTTCTGCCTGCATACCCGCAGAACTTTTATTTTCCTTCACTTTCATGAGTTTCATCACTGGAAGCACCGCGTGCCGCTCAGTCCAAACGTAATTTTTCAACTTTCGTGTCTTCCGTTTGAACGATTTTATTTGGTCCTTCAACTAATTCTGCTTGCCCTCTTACAGTCTTATTTTTGTCTTCCATCGAGACTTTATATTCACTTAAGGCCGTTTTGTGGAGCAACAGGAGGCCTTTGCCCGCCGCGTGCGATGGTGCATGCTGCACCGAGCATTGCAGTGCTGAGAAGAAACAGCCTTCAGGATTCACAAATTGCGCCATAATTAGTATTGGGACTAGCGCAAACTTGGTTCGCATTAAAAACCAAATTTTTGCTACAGAGGGCGCTTGGGATACTTTTAAACTAGTCCAGGCTGGCGGGCCTGAAATGTCAGTTATTGTGCCGCTAGTCACATTCACGTCTAAAGAGACAAGAAAAGACGTAACTCTATATTCAGGACCCTCGAACAAGACAATATCAACGCTTGACGGTACTAAAAGTATCGTTCGGTGTTTTTCCTAAATAAAGGCAGGAGTGCACCTGTGCGGCGAGCTACGGATACCTTGTTTACGCTAGGCTGGGAGTATCTAGCTACAATTGGTGGCGACGACAACATATTTTTTCTTTTAGTGGTGTGTGCACTGAAGTAGTGAAATTTAATCTTACTAAATTCTGGGACCTCTAACGGCGCACACATCAGTGCTTACTAGTTAAGCATCTACGCAAAGGGAAGGTTATAAGCGGACAGGGTGCAAAATCCGCCGAAGCACAGTGTATGGAACGCCCTTCAGACCGGGCAGATGGCAGCTCTTGTTCTCACAACACCAAACCACCAAGACAAGTGCATACTTCCACAAAAGGTACCTATCAAAAGGTAGGTAGGAGCATCTGCGCAGAAGGCAGACAACTTATGGGAGCACTAAGAAAGGTAGCCCGGCCAAGCATAGGAATTATGGGCGAGGAACAACCTACGGGAAGCTGCATAGGAAGTAGTTGCTGTTTTATGTAGCAAGACAGCCAATCGCCATCAAGTCTTCCCTAGCTGGAGGCAGAGGCCTCTTTCACAAGAAATAGAGGGACCACAGTGCGTCCTGCCTTCAGAAGAATCTAAGGTGTGTTTTAGGCAAGCAAAGCCGCTCCGAAAAGAGCTGCGTATAGCTACTGCAAGAAACATTAGCGTGAAGAGCCGAAGCTGTGACAGTACCTCCCCCACAACCCGTATTACCCACTACGTGACGTACCTGATACTGAAAAAGTGGGGAACACGAGAAGTTTTGTTGTGAGCAGCTGCATACTGAGATGTTGACAGAGCGCCACAGCGCACTCTACAGTCTCGGCATAAAAGCTACGCTTGTTTCTGTTGTGCTTGGGCGTAGGCGTGAGGGACTTCATGGCGCAGGTGCATCACGTAATTTCTTCAGCTTGACTATTGGACTATTGGTCACGGAGCCTGACAAACGGTCTTAATATGCACTGTGAATGTTACCATGCAGACGGTCTACCACCCTGATACTTAAGCGTAGCAGCAAAACATATCAAAACCTTTCCGTGGCGACACTGGCTGTTACCTTGACTTTTTCGCCAATTTTTAACAGCTTACCATCACTTACTTGAAAGGCGCACGTAATCAGATGGCGGATGCACTGTACCGTCCCCCAACCAACAGCCTATTCGGCCTGCTGTCGATGAGCCCTCTAATTTCTGGCGCTTCCCACGGTCCACTCGCCGCGTTAGCAGCGGTGGTGAGCTGTATATCAAATTTCACCAAGAAGCGCCTGGAAGCATATCGACAGATAGCAGGCGTATGCCTGGTGGTGCTTTCAGCCCAGTTTCTTTGCGCTATCTTTTACTCTTTCAACGGACGCGTTTTGATCAGGCTTCGACTTCTTTCCAGCATCCGTCCAGCGCGCGCCATCCCTCACAGACGCCAGTCATTACTAAGGCACGACCCCTTACCGGGAGCTGGAATTCCCTTTCCCCCCAGCGAATTTCGGCTTATCCAGAGTGCCTTGTCTTCCGCAAACCTTATCGTACTCCAGCGCTTCAAAACGATGAACCTTTTCGACGCGGATTCTATAGTCCTCAGTTTACTTTTTGTCTTAAATGCCTTTCCTGTGATTTCTACGGGGTTTGGCAAATGCATACTTCACAGTTCTCTGAATTCGTCATGCACATGCTTTGCAAGCTTCCTAGTCACGTAGCAGCGGAGCATCGCGGGCACGTGAAGACCTTCGTCACCCTGAGTGAGCATTAATACTGACAAGGAGGTACTACGATATATGTGCAATCTTGCATTCACCGCCGTGCTTCCAAATTCGTCAGTGGGAAGCCACTAGGGAATTTGGAGCCTGTCAGGCTCCCCTCAGGGGGAAGCCTGACGGGCTTCTCCAAACGGCGTTTTTTCCCTGTTGCCCCTGGAGTCATTCCGTTCTGGACTTCGTTGCATATGTGCTTTTCATTTCCTCTGTGCAAAACTCATTTTCGGTGCAAGTTGACTTTCTAGGCAACATGACCCACTTTATTCCAGCAAAACAAATAACATCGTTAGCAGCTGACAGCTGACACTGCGGAGCCACCTGCGGGCAATCTCACTTGCTAGCGCAGATCTACTTAAGTTCTTAATTCTGATACAGACCCTCCTTGGCAGTTAGAACATAGCACATCTCTTCCGCTCAGAACTGTGGCAGTGGCTGTGCACTCGGTTAAGCATAAAACGTTCTATCTCTTCTACCACATGCAGACAGACGGGCAAACTGAGCATGCTACTAATACACTGGGGTAGGTTGGCACGGGTACACGTATATTCAAGCTGACAAAGACAGTGGCTCTCAATCTAGACTGTAGTGCGACGAGTCATACGTGCACTAAGCTCTCTATGCTCGAACTCATAGTTGGCAAAACCCTCTAATGGCCGCCGGCCTTGGCATTCTCGATGCTTTAGTACTCGCTGTCGCGCCCCTCAAGACTAAGTTGCGTCACCAGCTCTGCAAAAACGACGCTCAGAGTCACATCTTACGCGAGAACTCCCAACAGAAGGCATGCACAGGCTTTAGAAGTCGCTCAGTCGAGTTCAATGCGGTGAAAAATGTTTTGCTGAACAGCAAACACTTGCCCTCTATAAACACATGCTCTCCATTCGAACCTCATTACGATCGGCCCTTCAGCACTACCGACCGTGTAGGCACGGTCGCGTACCGTCTGGTTTTGCCACCGGCGCACTTTGACGTGCTTGAATTTGTGACACATCACTCTGGCGAAAGAAGCCACTTCAGCTTATGTTACGGCGCTTCTTGTGTCCGCAGTATAACGTGTACACCCACGTTAAAAGAATAAAGGCAAGCGGGTAGGTTGGGCGGCGGTGATAGTGATGGAATTGTTAGAGACGATTCGGTAGAAGCCACCCTGGAGAGAGCAACTGCCACTAGGATACACGCAGAAGCAGATACCCAACAACAGGCAAATAGCAGCAAAAACATATCGTGAGCTACTGCAGAGGCGGCAAACGCCGCGGCTGCTGCCTGCGCAGTAGCATTATAGGTGAAAAAAGTTCCAAAAAGACAAAGGGCGCTAGGAAGGAGAGGGCGAAAGCTGCTGAAAGCATCAGCGGAGAAATACGAGATAGGGAGGCTGCTGCCGTGCGTAGCATGACATGCTTTACAGAGGCAGCCTTTAAATGCTGCCAAACTTGAACAGATCTGCTTAGAGTATCAAAAAATAGTTTGGACGAAGGAGTTTGGTTTTTGCCATAGCACAGACTTATACTTTCCAAGGAGCCCAGGGTCAAGAAGCGTTGTGCGCGAATCTCTTGCTAGTTCTACCTGCACTCAACATGTAAGTAAAAATTTCACTCGATTTATTCAGTTTGTACGAGCGGTTATTCATACTCAACATCATAAGCAATTTAAGCATGTTCAATTGCCAAAATGACACTTGATTCCTTATTAAGATAAGCTACAAGAACTTACTACGTCCATCATAATTTTTGTCCATTGCATCGTCAGTGTATTGGTTCGCGTAATATGAGTGTAGCTAACTGCAACAGTAATGCACATCAGAATCGCTGCCGTGTAAGGCTGCAACGACGTATACGAATGAAATCCAGAAAGCAGCTCGCAGTAAAGCCCTGCAGCTCATGGTTATAAATATGCAGAAATGACTGGGACGGACTGTGACGTCAGTCAAGTGCATTTACCATGGCCACCTAGGCTGTCTTGATATCATTGTGTTGCTTGCTATTCGCACCAGCACATTGTTTTTGCTCCGTACATTAAAACATTCGTCTCCTCCTAGTTTTGGTCGGTCTTCAATGTGGTCGTTCCAAGCCTATGCAATGTTTGGCTCAGGCTACTGAGGTTGATGTATCAGCATGCAATCCGTGAAGGCTCTTCACATGGAAAACTCACATTCAGGCGACATCCACCTTTGTCTAGACTAGTGAGCTGGGGTCAGCAACTATTGTACTGGGGAGCTTATGATGCCAAAAAACTATTTGGGTGAAAATTTTTGTGTAGTGGTTAAAAATTCTGCAGTTTTCAAGGCCTTCCATGAAGTGGAGTGATGTACTGGGCTCTTCTCTGCAGCAGATTGATGAGCGCTAGCATGAGCGACTTATTTGCTCTGCTGGTCATATTCTTCTCCTCCAAACATAACAGCAGGACCACTACCTATGTTATTTTGAGTCACTCGTTAAGCATTTGAAGTATATTTGCCAGCGCTCCTGGTGCCTACGGGATGCACGTTGTAGCGCCAGGAAGAGTCAACCTCCACCTGGCTACAAAAGGCCTTTTCGAATCTCTGTACTTTTGAAAGTTGCGCAATTCGGCCAACTAATCAATTCCAAGGTGCGCAATTCAAAAATCCTTTCAAAGTGTTGCTCCCCAATGGGGTGGCATTGGTCCAAGCCGAAGACAAACGCCATTGTAGCTCTCTCGTCGTCCACGATGTAGACAAAACAGCATCTGTTTCTTTTATTTCCCTCCATTGCAACGTTAAAGATGCAGTTTTGTGCTACGAGTCTGGCCGTTCGCCATTCTTCCAGGTGATCTCCCACCCCACCCACGGGGCCCCACAGTACCACCACCGCAACCACCACCACCTGTGAACCTCTGTTTTCTATTTCTTGCATTTGGCAAAACATCATATGAATTAGAGCTGAGGGTGTGACTTCTATTCTTTCTCATTCAAACGAAAACGTACATACCTTGGGTCGCCTATTAAGCCCTCCAGTGTCTCAAGGTGCTGACCGCTTAGTGCGCAGCAAAATTTCGCAGAAGTCTCCCTTTTTTACAGGACTTCTTCGTCTTGGTGTTTTTCCACATCTTTTCTCCAAGCCAAGCCCCTTCCATTTTTAAAGAAGCGTCGCATACATGCTCGCTGAGTGGATACCGTGAAGGCTGAACGTTCAGCGGTGGCCGATTAGAATATGCACATCAGATCTATAACATTACAAGGCTTTAAAACATACAATGAGGCAACGACCATCACATTTTCTGAGAGATGCACCTGCTTGAGTGAGGCTCTGGCCTGCAACCATGCGCCTTGTATCCTGACAGCTCCTTTGCGTACTCAACTTACTCGCTGCCTCGACATTTTCTTATCACTCCATAGGCTTTCCAGTGGATACAGCTGAAGCCTACTGGATTAGTGCCTGTGTGGGTATATGAGCAGTTGGCCATAATGGTAGTGGCAAATCAAATGTTCTTCTTGGAGTCTCTTTCGTGCTCGGAGAAATCGGAAACTCTGCCGCAGAGCGACGCCTACTTCTTCATGTAGGGCTTTTTCTGCCCAGAGCATTTGCTTTGTGACCAGTATATACCTCTGCCATTGGAGTTTTGTGGCGTGCAGCTAGACGTTTAGCTGTTGGCCTCTAAAATTTGCCTGGGGTACCAAAACTGCTTGTCCACTTTCCTCGGTGAATATATGAGGGCTTGCCGATTTCATTTACGCAGGAGATTTGCGAAGGAAACTTTGGAGCTTGAACTGAGCACTCACTAATTTGAATTTGTGCTCAGGAAGGGATACACGGTCGAGTGGCCAGCGGCTTTGTCGAGCTGACGCTGAACAATGCAAATAGACAGCTCTGCATGGCAAGACAGCAGCAGCGGTAGTCGGAGCTGCTGTGGTAGCAATATTAATGAGCGAGAAGAGCAGACTGGAGACGCTCACGCGACCCAGGACAACGTCTTACATTTGAAATAGGCCTCCAGACAAATTCGAATCGGCTGCTATGTTTCGGGTCTCAGGGCTTTCCGTTCAGTGCTGGGTGTCTGTGGCTCAGTTCAATGCGGATTCTGTAGTAATTCGTCGCTCCTTTTCCCTAAGCGCTGACGACATCACCGTGCAAGGCAATTTAGTTAGGTGTGCCCATTTTTGTTTAGTTGGTGTCCTTGTCCGTGCCAGTAGTGCTCTCTACGTATCAGGGCCGTTCTCTCTCGCTCTGCTTCCGTCCCCGTTCTGCATCGCTGAACATGCCGCGAATATGTTTTGGCCATCTTTGCTTGGTTGTCTCCTTCCCTTTTGCCGACCTTCGTATCTTGCAGTATCGTGCAGCGCCGTACCGAGTCTTAAACAGATCACAATGCTGTTGCCGAATTTCTTACGTTGGTTTGTGCATATTTTGTATCGGAATGATTCCCTGTAGAAGCTTACCGCCTGTGTGCCTTCGCTTGCGATTCTAGGTCATTACGTTTGCGTGCTTTTGTGCTTAACGTATTCAGCAAGGCGGAATTCGAACAGCTTATTGAATGTGCAAGTCTTTCTGGGTAAGTTTCAACTGCCATTCTATTTGCTGATGCAGTCCCTCACTGGGCGATTTGTGGTTGCTACTTTGACTGTTGACGATGTGGCTGCTGCTGTAATGTGTTGCCGCTGCGTCTTGACTGTGATTTCGTAGTGGTGGCGATCGTGTGGGCCGCAGCGGCACTAGCAGCACTTTTATAATTCATCAAGGACGCATACAGGAGGTTGCGTTGCTCTCTGCTGCTGGTCGACTGCGTCTGCTTCTGTCTGCTGGCTCTGGCGCCTTCATTGATGCAAAAG
Organism: Eimeria necatrix; assembly: GCF_000499385.1. Taxonomy (NCBI): domain Eukaryota; phylum Apicomplexa; class Conoidasida; order Eucoccidiorida; family Eimeriidae; genus Eimeria; species Eimeria necatrix. The sequence continues at coordinate 149,016 of NW_013654292.1, forward strand.
CCAAGGAGACCGAACAGCTGCTCCAGCAAGCAGGTCAGAAAATACCTGTTGTCACCGGAGCTAGTGCAGGATCCTCAACACCATTCACAGTAGATACGGTGCACCCGAGAGATAAATCAAGGACAGCAACAATAACAGCACCTCGAGCATAAGCAAGAACGGCATTATCTGAAATCGCAGCCGCTAAAACTGTGGATGCATACTGTGTGTGCTTCACTGCAGCAGTCGAGCAGGATACTGTCACAAGGACGCTCAACGATCTCGAAAAACAGCTCAATGACATGGATGTACAATTTTGTAGACCCCTGACTCTAAAACTTATTCTTGTCTAGAAGCTAGTGGGAAAGAAATCCATGGTGAAACCGGCCTTGTGGTGAAGTGCACTAGTGCCATAAGGCGCACCGTGGGGCAACGTGATCGAAAAATATGTCTTAGTCGTTAGCGCGTGGCTACTCATACCGGATGTTGTAAAAGGGCATAAGAAAACGTAGCACAATAATCCGTCGCATTGCATGATCGTGACGCATAATCATGTAGTGCTACATTGTCTTACATGCTACATTCCACAAAATCACATCGGCATAAATTTGTCGGACCTTTGTTCTGGCAACGCATACATTGCACCTGAAAGTTTGAGTTGGAAGTAGACTATATCTAAATACATAGCTTTTTACGTGGTACTGCAGCGCAGCAAGAGGTGACGTACGCAGGTTCGCGTTGCGCAACGTGTTGCAGTGCAATATGTTACGGTGCATCTCAAGATAAAGGTGTGCCGCTTTTGCTTTACAGAAAGAAAGGCAGGAACTACGTCTTTGCGTGGAGATGGAGAAGGAGAAGTCACATATTGAAGCTGCCATACATCGTGAGCGGCCGACTCTGTGCCTCAATTAAGCAGAATATTAACGACGTACGGGCGTGCACACAAATCAGTTAACAAGAAACGCATGACTACACAATCATGTGCCATTTCTCAGTCTTTTATCCATTTTTGTTGTATTAATTTTGCTGCAGAGGCGGACTGGCTGCAAGCAACAGAAACCCTTAGGCAGTTAGAACAGCAACAAGAGGTCCGAATCCCAGTGTCATTCTGCTGTTTCAGCTGACTGCGCTGCCAGTGGTTCTGCAATTTCTAATTATGCCTTACGGACTCTATGTGATGTTACTGTTGCTTCATCTCGCTTTTGCCAGGACCTTTGTTGCTCGTTCTGCTTGTTTCAGAAGCATCGGTCGTCTGTCCGCCGCCTTGCTGCTGCTGCTGCCGAAGCCGAGTCGATGCGAGACGAAGCAGCAACCCAGCTGGCGAATTGTAAACTGAAGCCCTCAGCAAGCCCGAACCCAACAATTCTCATCAGCCTTGGAAAACACCTTGCATAGAAGCGGTAACGGCTGGATGAATGCAACCTTTGGATCTATTGTGTTACCGCAGTATCTCTGGAGCACGCGTCTTGTTCCACAAAAAAGGCTCAGACTGAAAAGCTGGTTTGCGAGGTGCTTTGAACATAGCAAACTGAATGAACTATTCAGTTGCCGGCTTGAACCGCTTCCGTTAGGGCTCCTCAATGAATTCGTTAAATGCATATGCATTCATCGAAAAACGTACACTAGCCTACGAAAGGGCACTTGGGAAACAACTGCACTGACAGGGGGACTGTCGCTTGACTGTTTTTGTGGTCATTACGTTTGCTATCGCTATGGCTTTTGCAGCTGCAATGCCAGGAAACCCGTTTGCGTTTGGAGTCAGGTCTTCTAGCTGAGAGGGCGGAAACCCAGCAGCAGAAATCTGACACTGCAAAGAGAACACTAGAGGAGAAGAAACGGCAAATGCGGCAAATCCGTATGCATTATGCTTAGCAGCCCGTTGCAGGCTCTGACCTCGATTTCAGCAGGACAACATCGTTCGCGCTTGTTAGTAGCAAGGCTGCTTTTCTCGCGAAGCAGCTGCAGTTGGTCTTGACGGGTAGGCATTGAATGCTTAGGTCTGGTTGCTTGCGTTGATGCAGAGAAGGAACTAGAGGACAGCTTGAAGCCTCAGCATGCTGCTGCTGTCGCTGCCTATCGAAAAGCACAGCTGGAACATGCGCAGGTATTCCGTTTTCACTAGATATTGCTGCTTATCATCGTTTCCCCAGTCGTATAGGTTTCTGCCTTTTAATGCCTCCCTTTGCACGTTTTTTTGTGTGTCTACGTCCCTCGATTCAAGAAGATGGCCCATTTCGTCAATTTATAGCCTTCTTCCTCTCCTGAACAATTCCGTTGTTTTCCCCCCAAATGTTTTTAGTATTTGCTTTGCGTTTCTAGCCTGGCGTTCTTTGCAGCTGCAGCAGCAGCTGCAGCAGCTTCAGCAACGCTCAACCCGCTCGGTTGTATCTACAGCAGCACGGCAAGCGGCAATAAAAGAAGAACTTAAAGAAACAGAGCAACAACAAAGAGCAGACGCGGCAGAGTATAAGCAAAACAAACGAAAGGTCGCCAAAAAGCAGGCAACAGCTAGTGCAGCAGCTTTGTCAGCCGTCATGTGACATTGCAGTCCCTTATTTAGCCGCACATTACTATTAAACATAAGCGACACGACTTTCGAGGGTATCTTTTGGTCTTCGGTTGTATGTTTCGGTACAGGCTGAGCTGCTAAGAAAGGAAGTAGAAGAAGCGCAAATGGCGGCAGCGGCAAAAGCAGCTGCCGCAGCAGCAGCAGCGGCAATAGTGAAAGAAATGACAAAACAAATTTCCAGCCTAAAGACGGTTCGACCTTTAAAGCGTACACTGTTAACCCTTTTTAGGCCTTCTTAGTGCCAAGGACAAAGACGTGCTGTAGTATCAAGCCCATGGTTTGGATTTTGTGTTTCAGCCGCTCGAAGAGGTGGTGGAGCAGCAACGGCAACAACAAGCAAGGCTTTCAAACTTACTGCAGCAGCGTAATGCTGCAGCAACAAGTATTCGGACAGCCACAGGTGAGAAGTGGTGCCTTAGTTTCAGCACGAGCAGCAGGTGTTATTTGCTCAGTGGATGCTGAATTTCACTGGCTGTGACCCTTATGGCTTGCCTCAGATGCATTTTCGCGCTGTCTACGGAGCGATGCATTTTGGTCGTTGCACCATTTAGAAGAGATCGCTAAGAGGGAGGGCTGGGACCAAGGTGGAGGCATTGCAGCACCTTTAGCTAGCTTTCTGCACGTAAGTAATCGCGATGCATCCAGATGTAGGGAAAGGGACATACATGCTCACCACGACTTCGATGCATGGGTTTGGTTGCTCTTTTTGTGTTTGTGAAGGTCGATACTGAGTACCATCGCGCCGTTGAATCTGTAGGGGGATACTGCTTGTTTCACTTCGTTGTTAAAGATTCTGCAAAGGCGTTGGAGGCAGTGGCACGTCTCAAGCAGCAGCAGCAGGAGCAGAAGGGTTCGCTTCTACAACGGAAGTGCTGTGTCTCTGTCGTCCCCATCAAGGAGGTAGCTGAGCAGCAGCAGCGTCAAAATAGCCGGCGGCACCAACAACTGCAGCAGCGTCTTCTCGAGGAAGGTGTCGCAATGCCACTCACGGAAGTGCGGATCTGCTGAAACTGCTGCAACATTGCTGCCGGTCACCAGATGTGTGTATTGCTGCCGCTAGTAAGCAGGTCTTTACTGCCGCATTGAACAACTCGAAATCACTGGCCATTTTCCCTGCATTTTCTGTGTTTCGTTAATGCACAGTGTATTCAGATTTTGCCTGAGGCAGCAGGAGAGCATGCGACTGCTCTCGAGACGTACGTGCATACTGTCTTCTCTCGCTCCCTTCTCGTGCCTTCTCTGGATACACCCGAGGTTCAGAGGTGGAATAGTATGGGTGAGCACGCTAGCAAGCAAGTCTCTCTAGGTGCTTTTGGCACATGCACAGCAAGGGCGAGCAATCAAGGGGCGACCACACGCTACAAAGGCTTTGTGGCAAGACATCCGAAACACAAAGAAGTTGCCACATGCAAGAATTTAGTAAACAAGTTGCCTATTTTTGTCTTGCTGAAAATTCAACTAACGTTTCCTCGTAGGTTTCGACTGTGTCAACATAGAAGGGGATGTATCCTTCGCTTCTGGTGCCATGAGAGGAGGCGGGCACCCCAAGGGAGACAAACTTGGAACTTATTTCGCGTAAGCTGTAGCATAGTGTTTATGATCTCTGAAGGGAAGCGCCTGTCAAATCTTGGGCGTCTGGTTTTCAGATGTTGTTTGTGCAACTTTACAGCACTTCAGTACCCGGTGCCTAGCCATCTGAAAGTGAAGAGCAATCACATCAGAGATGCGTACCTCCACAAGCACTAAGAAAGACCGTTCTTTTTATGTTGATGCATGCGTAGCCGGACGTTGGAACTATCCTTTGTTCTTGCTGCTCCATTTCCTTGTTTGTTTGCTTGCTTTTGTGTGTGTCTGTGTGCATGTCTCTGTCTGCTCTCTTCTGGGTCATTTGATGTGTATTTCAGCTTGCGCGAATATAAGAAGAAACATAAGGACATTAGTGTCGAGTTAGATTGCCAGCAGCAAATGCTTGTACAACTGCAGAAAGTAGGTGAAGTGGCTTCTGCTACTTCTGTAGCCCTCCTTGATGCTGCGATGGTCTTTTCGGGAAATTCAAATGCGGCAAAGGCAGCAGTATATTCACGACGCCTGCTGTAGTATTTCGTATGCCTTTGTTTGTTTCATCTCAGAGACACAAGGAACTGCTGCAGCAAGAGCAAATATTGATAGAAAAGCGAATGGAAGCTTATCATAACGCCGAGACAGCATTAGCAGAGCAACAGCAAAGCGAGATGTACGCACAAACCGAATCTACCTGGTGCAACCCACCTCCAGGGGCTGCAGGTTATGTATTCGATTGCTGCAGGTATCTCTGCGGTACGCAATCCATGCTGATGGATCCACTGCTGATGCGCTCCATTCTTCACAGGGCCCACCGCGCTGCCACTTCCCTACTCTCCGCTTTGAAAGAAGAAGAAACGGCAACCGCAACGCGTGCTGCAGCTCGCAAACAACTTGTTCAGTCGTGAGCCTCGGGCCCTTCATACAAGTCGTCGGCCTCGCCAGGATTTTTTCAGATACTTAGAGAAGAGGGAAACAGACACGGCATTCTAAATGAACACTAAGAGTCCAACGAACGCTTTCGCTCCATTGAAAAAGCCCAACTTTTGGAAAATATGGTCTAGGACCGTGGAATTGCGGATTCGTTGCATTTCAGCCTACGCCACGAAGCCTTACACGCCAGGCAGCCTGCGCTAACTGCGGCAGAAGAGCAGCAGTTGAAGCAGCTACCACAGCTGCTCCAGCAGCAGCAAGAACAGCTGCTGCAGCTTCTACGCCGAGTTGAAGAGACAGCTGGATCCATCAGCAAGGCAGAACAACTACTTGAGGTCTCTTTGCGAAGAGCGATCGACCGTGTAATTAAGCTCTGAGTCCAAATTACGAACCCCTGTCAGACCCTGCGCCTGGCGCTCCGCGAACCAATCGTAAACCCTAAAAGCAGGATGGTTTCGATAACGCATCTTGACACACCCTACTTTCTGCGCAATTTTATTTCATTGCAACGATGAGCATCAAATTTTGCTCTTTGTTTTCTTAATTTCGAGCCTGCAGATGGAACGAGAAGTGCGGGAGGAGGAGGGTGAGAGCTTAGGGTTCAGGGTTTGCGAACGTGTGCAAGCAGAAGCATACGCTTTACTGAAATCTCGACAGCAGGTGCGGTAACCAAGCTAAACATTTAGGGCTCATGGCTAGAATCGTATCCTCGGCTATTTTGCTGCAGAGCTGCTTATTGATTTTAAGGACATTCTGCGTGCACTGATGTGGTGACCGCAGCAAGAAGATACAGCTGCAGAATTGGAAGCGTCCCTGAGAGCCCTCGAAGTTCGTCAAAGCGCAGGGCTTCAGAATGCGTAAATTTATCCGAGGCTTGGGGATTAGGCATACATATCTTTAGGATTGCTTAGGAGTTGGCTTCTTGGTTCGTGGAAAACCACTTGCCTTTCCAGAGCCTGCATGCTAGTCCCAAGTTGCAGTGTCTGGAGTTAAGGCGATTGATGTATCTGCAGAATGAGATGGCATCTGTACGTCGCCGACAGGATCTTGCTGATACCTCTCTGCAATCGCTGCTGCAACAGCTCATGGAGGAGACTGCGTTGTTGCAGCAGGCCCAACTCAGAGTCGAAGGTTCTAGGCAAGTTTGTCTCTGCAGTGCTTGTCCTGTCCCCGCAACTTTCTGCTACACTTTTATCTCAGTTGTCTAGGTTTTTATCCGTCACTGGTTGTCAATGTTTCGTTGCATCGTGTTCTCCAGTGTTCCGCAGTCACTTTTCACATATTTCTTCTTCTTCACTGCCCTGAGTCGGTTACCTTAATTCCGTGCTCGCTACCGTAACGTGCATGTGTTTGCTAAACAAAGACGTCTGCAGGCAGATCTTGCATCACTGTTGGCCGCAAGCTCTGCTATTGCTGTTCCCCTTGCTGCTTCAACGGATGTTAGCCGCGAGGCTCTCCGGGGGAAGCTTGAAGAAATTAAAAAAGTACGTAATAAATATATAGATGAAGCAAAACTCCAAGACAGAAACAGATGTATGCAAAACAAATTTCGCAAAAAAGGGATGCAGAGTCAGGTAGACAGAGACACAAAGGCACACCGGGACTGGGAAAACGGCAGAATAGGTAGCAAGAAACAGGAATAATGCAGTAACTTACGGGCTGAGCCGCCGCACATATCTAGCCTTCAAATATTTGCTTTTTGTGTGAAAAAACACAGCGTCTCTCACAATTCACAGATGTTAATAGGAAGGCCATTGCTGAGCTGTCTACCATTACAGGTAGGTGCTGTTGCTACGGCTTGAATATTGCCATTTGCTCCCAGTGAAGCCGTTGCTGCGTCTTCTACTACTACATAGCAATTGCCATGTGCTCTCCATTTAAGCATGTATTGTTGTTACTTCCCACGAAGCCGGTCTTGTTGCTCACACTTCCAGATGCTTTGCTCGGGGGGAATTATAGCCGCCGCTGCTGTTGATTTCACTGTAATACCAGCAGCAAAAAAACCGCGGCCAAGGTGTATAATATTTTTGCAGACGACTTCAAATCTTTAAAACGCCGCGAGATGTTGCAACGAGAGGCGTATCAGCTGGTGCAGCAACAGCTGCAGCAGCTGCAAATGCGGCGGCAACAACTGCTGCAGCAGCAGCTTCGTCGAGTTGACGCAGAATTTTCGGCTCTATTCAAGCAGCTCGTACCTGGGGGGACAGCTCGACTCGTAAGTGCTGAATATTTCGGAATAAAGGTTTGGACAGTACGCCTGCGCGAATCCGATGACTCTGTTTTCACTGCCGCTCCATAGCCGTCGTTGCTGCCGTTGCACTAAGTGCCGTGGCTGATGTTACGCTAATTTCTGCAGGAGTTTCAACTTTTGTTGCTGCCGCAGGAATTGATTGAAGACCCATGCGCTACATCAACTGGCGAAACCGCTGAGCTGAGTGGTGTCGAAATTCAAGTGGACTTCAATGCAGCGGGGAAAAGTGCAGAAAGCTTACCAATGCAGCGACTGTCAGGTATACAGCGATATTGCCGCCGCTCTTGCAGCTGCCGTCCCTAACGCCGGAAATAGCGTTGGCATTGGGCCAAAACACTTTTCAGTGGCTTCTCTGGAGCATTTGCAAACATGTGAAAATGACGAGAGCAGCGCGATAAGCAGCAATAGTAGCACCGAGGAGCAGCAGCATATATATATGGTAATATAGAGCGATAGGGAAAGAAAGAGTAGGAACGAGGACAAAACCAGAAGAGCGATCTGTTGCTCTTGCTGGTGCAGTTTCTGGCCAACGTCTCTGTGCAAAAGTATGTTGCAGGAGGACAGAAGGCCCTGGTTGCCGTGGCATTACTGCTTGCACAGCAAATGGCTTCCGGCGGCGAGGGAGGCAGGGAAGGTTTGCTGCTTCTGGATGAACCTGACTCCGCTTTAGATGAGACTCACGCAAGACATTTGGCAGAGGCTCTCCTCAATTCAACTCGAAATCTGGGCTGCCAGATCATTCTTACTACTTTGAGGTTAAACTCTACACTCTGTTTTTCAACAAGCCCCAAGTGTACAGATGCTGCAAGATCGGTTCGAAGATGCTTTCACGGCGCCTCTGCTCTAACCGTTAAAAGTTGACAGTTCTGTGTGTTCTATTCTCAGAAAGGAACTGCTGATTTGCGGTGATAAGTTTTGGCTCGTGCAGCAGCATCAGAGAGCATCTCAGGCGACGGAAATATCTGAACAAGAAGCGTCAGCAGTTTTCATAGACTTGCCTCAGATGCAGCAGCAACTGCGACAGCAGCCGCAGCACCAGCGGATGTTGCCGCACCGCCATCTACCAGACTGCGTAGAGTCTCGCGTGTAATTAAGCAAATAATGCGGCGTGTCAAAATTTGGGGGCAGCTTAAACGCAGCGTACGCATCGTCTTTGAGAGGTCGCCGTAGTGTCTGGTGAACTCATCTGCTATCCGCGTTTACCTGCTTGTTTCACCTTCTGAAGGACTTGCAGATTGAAGGAGGTCTGCCTGCATTCACGAATTAATTAGCCATCGAGTGAGCTCATTGATGCATTCCACAAATATCTGCGTAGCAATAAATTGCTTCTGCCTTCTCTCCAGCGTTGTTACACAAAGATGCACGTTGCCAGAAGCGGCAGCCGCCACATTCCTGCAAGTCAGTTCTTTCTATCGCAGCTTCTGCGGCTGTTGTCCCCTATCTGGTTAGCTACGGAGCAGTTCTACATAGTCGGCTAGCTTTATACCTATGGAGCGTGCCGCGGAAATCTAGCTAGGGTCGAAACCACAAAGATAGCAAGCTGCACAGCAGTTCCGCTGTGTGGCGACTTGTTTGCAATGACTTTTTGGCGGAGTGTAAAGGCGTTTGAATGCTTGTAAAGTCGAATGATATTTCAACCATATAGACAAGTACGTGGTAAGCTAGCCAGTAGCCAATAAGAGCTTGTTCATGTCGGGAGGATCCCTTGTGCTGCTCTGGAAATCGGTCCATTACAGTGCCTGCATCGTGGCAGCGAACTCGTAGCCAGTGAAACGGGGAATACGGTGTTTCCTAGTGGCGCAGCTGTGAGCAGGCCACCGTGATGAGGCTACGACTTCGCACCGGCACAACCGATTCTTCAGAAGCGGGCGTCATCTTATTCTCCTGCGACGCCAGCTCATGAGGCCATACGGCGTCATCGGATACCACTCTGTCAGAGGCTTAAGTTGCCTTGTCACTTCCTCTCGCTTTTTATGAAATACCTTGCGTGCATGCTCATTCACAGCAGCCACAGCCTCTTCGGAAGCGACTCTATAACTGATGTTTTCGGAGGACCGCAGTTGGAAGGAAAAGGCAGCTGACCCAGGAACGGTTCCTCTTGCGCAACGCCGCCGCCTAGGACGGCCAGCTTGGCAATGTCCGGCACACAGTGATGCGGCTCTTTCACTGTGTGGCTAGAATGCATTCTAACTGATGAAGCGCGGAGAATGAAGTGAAATCTGTTCAGGTCAGGGTTGTATTATGCGGTTCCATCGCACCCCGATTCACATAGCCAAGCGGCCTACGTCCTGACGCTATCCAAAAGCTGCACGATTTCCAGCGCTTCAGGGGTACCTAGGAACAAAACAATATTCGGCGTGAAAACTTCTTGATTTAGACTTATCCCAGACTACTAGGAAGGCACTGTAACAAGAAGAGCTGGAAGAGGACTGATAAGGGTGCAAGCCACTGAAAGGTAGTGAGTGAGGCGAGAGTACCGCGTACGCTGTAGGAAGGCAACGTGCTAGTATCATTCTCCATCAAACAAAACGCCATATTGAAACGCAAGCATATTGCATACCAGTGCTTAACAACCGGCATTTGAAATTTATTTGCGCGTATCGTGTTCTCGACACATCTGTCACGTGCCGCCTAGCACCAGCATATAAATATGGATTATCGGGTGCTAATCTGAACCCATATATCCGTTCCAGAAACCCAATTTTCACACAGTGCCCAGTGGTCCAAAGGGGTCCTGACCAAATTTCAAAGGGGTCCTGAGCAAGTCTACGCCTACGCTGAGTACATTGTTGGGCTGCCGCAGTTCTGCATCTTGCCAAGCGCTGCAACTGTGTACTTTAAGGTACAGCAGAAGCTAAATGGCTAAATGCTGCACGTGACTCAGCATCATCGCCTGCAATCTTACAACCGATAGAGGAACCAGCAGAAAAAAAGCGTGATTTACTTTCTGGGAGCGAAATATAAGAAAAGCTTTGCCTCAAGAGCTTATCACGAAGGGGACGGGCAGTGCACACGGTAACTTTCCCTGACATGCATTCAACACATAAGCGTGTCCACGTCAGACATTGTCCACTCATCTAAGGAAGCATCGAAGAGTTGCTTTTAAAATCCTTTGATTTATTGTAAGGTATTCTAAGAAACAAGAATTCAGGACTTGGTACTCCCAATACTTGTGTCCACATCCGGTCTCGTTCGTTTTAGGGAAACAGCCAAGCATTGTTTCAAAAATTCTTTTTATTTGTCGTAAGCCATTTCGAAAGAGGCGAATTCACAGCAGAAGCCAACAAGAACACCGAGCACATGCCACGCACCTTCATCCAATGCCGTGAAGAAGATCGTCCATTATTTGTACCAGCACTCGATCTAGCTTGTAATTTGGCACTAGCAATTCAAAAACGTTTCGCTTTTCTAATGCTTGATTGGAAAATTTTCACGCTGAATTGCGAGTCTCGGTATGGCAAAATGATTCTTCCCCGAAATCAACATCTATTACAAGTGACTTCAAGATTCCAATGTAGATACTGACTGCATATTTCGAAGGTTGATAACAGAATTATTAAACATCAAAGACAAGTGCCTTCAAAATTTTTAGTGTATAGAGTGGTTTGCATAATCCAAAGATATCGGAGGAAAATCGCTGATGGAAAGAGGATCTGGCGAAGTTTTTCATCGAAAATAGACTGGTCAGCATGCAAGTTGAAAGGATCTAGGCTCACCGGTGACATTCGCTCTTTAAGCAGTGTGGGTGAGAATGCCTAGCGGGAGGCTTTCTCTTTGGGCCTGTTTCTTGTCCACAGAGAAGGCTGGCTAACTGACTGGTGGCCTCGTAATTTCACTCCGACAAGATATGAAGCTACACGAATCTTTGATAAGGCGCTCTAAAACATATGAAGAGCAAGAAAGAAAAAGAGGAGAATAAGCAACCGCATGAAGGGCAGGAGCGAATTCCAGCTGAGCAAGCCAACGTGATGCTGGCTCAACAGGCGCCCCAGATGATTGCGCCACGGGTTGCTAGACTCCTTTGCCCCACCTCCAAATGCTACAAGGAAAGCGCAAAGCCGAGGCTAGGGCGCCCCTGGAAAAATTACAACGCGAGGCACACGCTAACAGGGCGTACCTACCAGGCATACTGCAGGGATTCATCAGCATGCTGGCTTTGCCGGGTTTGGGTAAGCCTCCAATCAATGACTTACTCTAGACGGTCAAGGAGAACTCCTATGAGCGTATGTTCAGCATTGCAGCGGGGCCTCTACAGCCTAGCCCCGCATTCCAATACTCGCCTCCCTACAAGGCGACTTTGATGAGGAAGAGTCACCTGGGCCCACAGCCATCCCCCAATAAAAGCACTTGGAAGAATGGATACAGGCAGATAAGGCGCGGAATCTATCTCTGCAGATAGTTGTGGTGTTTAGGACCATCAAACAACATTCCCAGACACTTTGCCTGGAGAATTTCCGCCGAGACACAAACTTATTATCACATCCTACTGGTGCCAGGCAGCTTCCCGACCAACGCGCTGTCTACAGGATATCACCGGGCTTGTTCGCATTCCACAAACAAAGAATAAATAAGCAGTCAGCAAATGGATGAAGAACCCCGGCTTTTCATCGTATTTGTTCCAAGACCATTATGGCTAACAGGCGCAAGACGGTTGCGCAGTCAGCAAAGTGCGGCAAGTATTAAACTGCCATACTACTCATCTTGACTTTTTGCTGCCCGCTATTCAACATGCATATAATTTAGACAGATAAAAGTTTTTGTGTATTTGATGTTGAAGCGGGCTTTATCATATTCACATGACCAAACGGGGCCGGTGAAATATTGTGTTTTGCTCTGCCTTGGGACTGTTTAAATCAAGATCAGACGATCTGGTGTCGGAATTGCCCCAGCTATGTGCCGAGCTAATATGAAGATTTGTCACCAACCTCTACGAGGTGAGCCACTGCCTACTGCGATTACAACTCCATGACATGCAGTTCCGGCTTTTGCCCATGCCTGAAACCTCTGCAACAGGCTTTCAGGACGCTTTTCAAGCATTGATCCTCTTGGGAGTTCCTTAAATGCAAGTTCGCTCGAGAAGAATTCACTTACTCCGACTACGTCAACAGCTCTCAGGGTGTAAAGTGCAGTGAGCAAGGCCTCGCCTCACTCCTGTATGATACCTGTAGTACGCAGGCACTACAATAGGCCTTGCTGGTGACCTTAAGAAGATAGCTAGCTGGTGACCTATAAGAAGTTAACACGCTGAACGAGGACAGGTACTTCTTAGTAGTAGCGAATTTAGGCAGTTTGTCAACAAACTAGCATGTATAAACTAGACGTGTCTGTGAATATCTACCGATTGGGGCTGGCGATAGCGCCGGTATCGGTGCGGGCATCCTCCTCATAGAGCCAAGGAAGCAACAATCCTAATTGGAGAGACTTTCAAGGAAAATAAATTTCAGAACTTGAGAAGATGACTACATTTGGTTGAGTTTTTGGTAGATGCGTCAAAGGTAAAAGCCTTTCATAGGGCGCCCTCTTCGTGGGCCAGGTGGCTTTAGTGCACAGGCACTACAATAGAGCTTGCAGGTGACCTATAGAAGATAGCTATCTGGTGACCTACAAGAGGTCATAACACTGAACGAGGACAGGAACCCCTTACTAGGATCGAAGTAAGCCAATTTGGCGGCGAATTAGCGTGTATACACTAGACGTGCCTGAAAGTACCCGGAGATTGGGGCTGGCGATAGCGCCGACACCGATGCAGGCCTCCTCCCCACAGGCCATAGGAGGCGAGAACCCCGAGTGATGTGGATTTTCAAGAGAACACATTTTGAAGAAAACTAAAAATGACTATATTTCGTTATAGTTGGACTACTGTTTCAAGGAAATACGCCGAAGGTAGACGATTATCATAGGCCCCTACTCGAGGGGGCAGGTAGCAGCGTAGTCGCAGCAGTAGGTGCTGTGCACCAAATTTGGGGGCTGTTCCGGGATTCGAATCTTTGTTCTTTCCGGACTTGGGAGTAGAAATACTATGTTTCAATGACTCGCACCTAGATATCTTCGCTCGATAAGGGAGGCATCTCCGCAACGGACGCGTTATGGGCCCCATACAGCAGGAGACTTCTACAATGTCAGTAA
>NW_013654293.1:0-2500 GCF_000499385.1 Eimeria necatrix
CTGCAGCAGCAGCTGCAGCAGCAGCAGCAGCAGCAGCTGCAGCAGCAGCTGCAGCAGCAGCTGCAGCAGCAGCAGCAGCAGCAGCTGCAGCAGCAGCCTGGACCTTGGCTCAGGCCTATTTGTTTGTGGGCTTTTCTCACTATTAACAATTTAAATAAAAGCAATTTAAATGCATTTGCTGCTAAAGATTTATTTGCTGCTGAAGATTTATTTGCTGCTGAAGATTTATTTGCTGCTGAAGATTTATTTGCTGCTGAAGATTACAGGGGAGACACAGGAAGCAAACGAAGTGACACAGGAGACACAAAGCCTGAAGCAGCAGCAGCAGCAGCTGCTGCTGCTGCTGTTGCTGCTGCTGTTGCTGCTGCTGGTGCTACAGCTTTCGTGCTGCTGTTGCTGCTGCTGTTGCTGCTGCTGTCGCTGCTACTCAGCCGGTTGCTGCTGCTGGTGCTGCGGCTGGCGATGGAGCTACTGCTACAGTTGCTGCAGCTGTTGCTGCAGCTGCTGCTGCAGCTGCTGCTACAGCTGTTGCTGCAGCTGTTGCTGCAGCTGTTGCTGCAGCTGCTGCTGCTCTGTCTCCCTCATGCTGCTCTCTCTCCACAAAGGAAATATTTATTCCTTCAAATGATTGACAAATATTATTTATTATTTATTATTATTTATTTATTTTTATTTAATTATTTATTTATTTATTTATTTATTTATTTATTTATTTTATTTATTTTTTATTTGGCATTTATTCTATTGGCTCATCTGTTGCCTTCAGCAGCTTCGGGTGTACGGACACCGCCGCTCCTGCTGCTGCTGCAGCTGCTGCAGCAGCAGCAGCAGCAGCTGCTGCTGCTGCTGCTGTTATTTGCAAATAAATAATAAATATAAATTAAAAGTAATAAATAAATAAATAAATAAATAAATAAATAAATAAATTATATTTGAAATTAAGTTGGGGCTGCTGCACTCGGGCCCCGGGGGCCCCCGGAGGCGGGGGCCCCCTAAAAGGGTTTGAAGTAATCTTTCTTTTTGCTGTTGCTCTTTTCTTTTTAAATACTTCAATTCTATTTCAATTAAGTCCCAAATGCGGGACAAAAACCTTAGGGTTTAGGGTTTAGGGTTTAGGGTTTAGGGTTTAGGGTTTAGGGTTTAGGGTTTAGAATGGCCAGCCTCGGCTGGGGGGCCCCACGACGCGTTGCTGCCTGGGGCTCCCGGGGGCCCCCTGGGTGCTGCCTGCGGGCCCCCAGACCCAGCAGCAGCAGCAGCAGCAGGAACACCAGCAGCAGCAGCAGGAACAGCAGCAGCAGCAGCAGCAGAAGAAGAAGAAGCAGCAGCAGCAGCAGTTTCTCCATACTTAAGCGCGTTGTGGGGTTTGCCGCCCAAACCACCCCACATCCCCTCAAGTGTATGGACAGGGCTGCTGCGGGGACTCCACTTAACCCCCACGAATCCTGTGGGGATTGTTGCGCTGCTGCTGCGCTGCTTCTTCCAGCAGCAGCAGCAGCAGCAGCAGCAGCAGCAGCAGTCCTTGTTTTCGCCGGAAGTGCCCAGAGTGGACCCGCTGCTGCGGCGGAAGGTGCAGCAGCAGCAGGAGCAGCAGCAGCAGCAAGCGTTGCTCTTGCTGCAGCGGCTGCAGCAGGAGCAGCGGGAGCAGCAGGGGGAGCCGCCGCCGCAGCAAACGCAGCAGCAACAGCAGCAGCAGCAGCGGCAGCTGCAGCACCGGGTGCTGCTGCACCAGCTGCAGCTGCAGCAGCAGCAGCAGCAGCAGCAGCAGCAAGACGCCTTCTTCTACGTAGACAACTTGTCTCCTGTAGTCTCCAGCAGCAGCAACTTCGACTCTCTCTTAATTGCTGCTGACCACAGCAGCCGCAGCACAGCAGACACTTTTTATTTGGACCCTTCATTTCGCCTGACGCACCAGCAGCTAGCTGCCCTTGGCAGCAGCAGCAGCAGCAGCAGCAGCAGCAGCAGCAGCAGCAGCGGCAGCAGCAGCAGCAGCGGAGACACGGCGACGTGCGGCAGCAGCCCCGCCGCGGCGCGCAGCAGCAGTCCCGCGGACAGCGTCAGCAGCAGCGGCAGCCGCAGCAGCAGCGCGCCCAGCAGCAGCAGCAGCAGCAGCAGCAGCAGCAGCAGCAGCAGCAGCAGCAGCGGGGACCTGCTGCTGCTGCGGACGCACGGGACGGCCCACCAGCTGCAGCTGCTGGCTTTGGGCCTCCGCCGGGCCATTTGGTGCTGCGCTGTTTGCAGAAGAGACAAAACTGACAAAACTCACTTTCCAGTTTTCCACCAAGCTGATGCTGTTTGCGTCTTCGACTGCAGCAGCAGCAGCAGCAGCAGCAGCAGCAGCAGCAGCAGCAGCAGCAGCAGCGGCGGCGGCGGCGGCGGCGGCGGCGGCGGCGCGAAGAAATATGACCTGCAGACACTGCAGCAGCAGCACAAGGCGCTGCTGGAAGCAGTTGCTGTGGCCAAGCAGCTGCAGCAGCTGCAGCAGCAGCAGCAGCAGCAGCAG
>NW_013654293.1:7500-30000 GCF_000499385.1 Eimeria necatrix
TGCTGCTGCTGCTGCTGTTGCTGCTGTTGCGCGGTGTCTGTACACCCCAGGGGGTGTACGCGCAGCTGCGCCAGCGCCCGCCAGCAGCTGCGGAAACTGCGCATTTAAAAGCAATTTTGGATCCATTTTTTAATTTAAATTCAAATATTTATTTAAATTTTATTTTTAATGCAAAATAAAAGGAGAATTGGGGCTTTTTTCCCAGTTTTGCATGCAAATTCCGGTTCTTGAATGGCCGAGTTTGGAATTTTCGCCAAATTACCCCTGGGGCGAGTTCTTCAGTCTTTTGAAGTTCTCTTTCCTCTAAAAGTGAAGTTCTTCTTTTTAAAATCCTTTTGAGGATTTATTTATTTAAATTGGTTTAAATGGGCCTTTTTAATGTGCTGCTGCTGCTGCTGCTGCTGCTGCTGCTGCTGCTGCTGCTGCTGCTGCTGCTGCTGTTTTGCTTCGCAGCTCATGGCCATTCAAGCAGAACATGAAAAAAATAAATCCGACTTCCAAAGAGTGGCGCTGCTGCTCGCCATGCAGCACCTCCCGGACTTTGGGGCTTGTGGGGCCCCACAAACGCATGCAGAAACGCATGCAGAAACGCATGCAAAAACGCATGCAAAAACGCATGCAAAAACGCATGCAGCGGCCCCAGAAGCCGACTCGCCCCAGGGGGCCCCCACCGAAGGGGGGGCCCCCCAGGAAGAGGGGGGCCCCCAGGAGGGGGCCCCCCTGCCCGGGGGGGCCCCCGGGGGGCCCCACGGGGGGGCCCCCCTAGAGGGGGGGGGCCCCCAAGAGGGGGGGGCCCCCGTGTCGGGGAAGTTTGGAACTGGGAGTTTGGAGAGTTTGTGCAGAAGACCAAATGAAGAAGGAATTGATGTAATTGGGACTTTGAAAAGATTTCATAAAAAGTGTTACAGGCTGGATAATATGGCCGTGGCCATCAGGTGAAGCTGAGCTAGGGTTTGGGGTTTAGGGTTTGGGCTAGGGTTTGGGGTTTAGGGTTTGGGCTAGGGTTTGGGGTTTTAGGGTTTGGGCTAGGGTTTGGGTTTCTAGGGATTGGGGTTTGGAGGGTTTGAACTAGGGTTTGGGCTAGGGTTTGGGGTTTTAGGGTTTGGGCTAGGGTTTGGGGTTTTAGGGTTTGGGCTAGGGTTTGGGGTTTTAGGGTTTGGGCTAGGGTTTGGTTGGCTTTAGCAGGTTTAGTCGGGTTCAGGGTTTCCTAGGGTTCACAAGGGGTCAGCAGGGTTTATAAGGGTTTTGCGTTTATTGGGGTTTAGGGTTTTGGGTCTATTAGGGTTTAGGGTTTTGGGTTTATTGGGGTTTAGGATTTTGGGCTTATCATCAGGGTTTAGGGTTTAGGGTTTAGGGTTTGCTAGGGTTTGGGGTTTTGGGTCTCCGGTTTAGGGCAACTTCAGCTTAGGGCATGGGGAGTGTCTGCAGAGACTAGGATTAGGGTTTAGGGTTTAAGGTTTAGAGTTCAGGGTTTAGGGTTTAGGGTTTGAGGTTTAGGGTTTAGGGTTTAGAGTTTAGGGTTTAGGGTTTAGGGTTTGTGCTTACAGAATGGGCCGAGGGAAAAATGGAGAGCCGCTGCAGCTGCCGGACGTAATTAAGATAGTCTCTGATGCCTTTGAGAGGGCAGCAGCAGCAGCAGCAGCACCAGCAGCAGCAGCAGCAGCAGCAGCAGCACGAGCAGCAGCAGCAGCAACAGGAACAGCAACAGCAGCAACGGCAGGGGCGAGCGAAAACAGCAGCAGCGGCGCGAGTCTGCTGCAGCAGCAGAGCAAGCTAGCAGCAGCAACCAGTGGTCAAGCTGCAGCAGCAGAAGCAGCTGCTGCTGCTGTTGCTGCAGGCGGTGCTGCTGCTGCTGCTGCTGCTGCTGCTCAGCCAGCCACAACCAAAAAAGACGATCCCGAGACCAAAAACGACGATCCCAAAACTGGAAAAGGCGATCCCACAACTGGAGACGATCCCAGTGCCAAAAATGACGATCCCAGTGCTCAAAAAGGCGATCCCAAGGCTCAAAAAGACGATCCCAGTCTCCAAAAAGACGATCCCAATCTCGAAAAAGACGATCCCAGTGCTGGAGTCGACCCCACAGCTGAGAGCGGCGAGGAGAAGCGGCCCCAGGGTACTTTTAAAACATGCAAAAATGGATTTATTTTATCATTTTTTCTCCCGTTTTTTTGCTTTTTGCAAAGAATTAAATGCCAATTGCATTGCATGCGTTTATTTAATTCAAATTGTCCTTTTTTTCCCGAATTTTGCATTTAATTTGCTTCTTTTTGCTCCATTTGGCTCCCCACAAATGTCCCCTTTTGCTGCAGGAGTTACCCTGCGGGTGGTGGCTGCCCACGGCTGGCGGCCTCGCCTGGCGATCTTCTGGGCAGCCCCAGGCTGCAGCAGCAGCAGCAGCAGCAGCAGCAGCAGCAGCAGCAGCAGCAGCAGCAGCAGCTGCAGCTGCAGCAGCAGCAGGGCAGCAGAGCAGCAGTGCCCGCCTTCTTCGCTGCTGCTGCACCTTCTGGAACACCCAATGCCGGGGGGACTTATGGACACTCTCATACGCAAAGGTGCGCCTAACAAAGCCCCAAAGTGCATGCATGCATGCATGCATGCATGCGTGCGTGCATGCATGCATGCATGCGTGCGTGCATGCATGCATGCATGCATGTGTGCATGCAGCCTCATCAAAGCCCCGGACTCGTGTCCGCATGCATGCATGCATGCATGCATGCATGCATGCATGCATGCAAGGGGCATGGGGGGCAGCTCTGGCTGCTGCGTTTGCTGCTGCAGGCAGCTGCAGCAGGAGGTTGCTGCTGCAGGTGGCTGCATGCATGCATGTGGGGTTTTGTGTCTTGAAGATTATTTTTTTTGGGGCTTTTTGTTTTTCAGGTTTAATTTACGAGGGCTTTGGGCTTTCGCATGCAACTTCTCGGAGTTTCATTTTGGGGCTTTATTTGAAGTTAACTGCTGCTGGGCAGCAGCAAGTTGCTGCAGTGCTGCAGCAGGTGCGGCGCTTCGTGCTGCTGCTGCAGCAGCAAATCGATGCTGCCTTCATCAGCAGCCACTTCGAAGGCTTGGGGGCCCTCAGCAGGGCCCTTTGGGGGGCCCTGGACCCTCTGGACCCGCTGCAGCAAGTAGCAGCAGCAGCAGAAGCAACTTTGCTGCTGCCTTCTCGCCCAGACATAGCCCTCAACACTGGCCTTTGTCTGCAGCCGCTGCAGCAGCAGCAGCAGCTTGCTGCTGTCAAGCAGCTGCTGCATGCGCTTGTCAAGGGCAAGCAAGTCACTGTCTTCCTGGGGCCCCCGGGGGCCCCCGGGGGCCCCCAGGGGCCTGGGGGCCCCCAGCAAGGGCAGCAGGGGGCCCCCCAGGGGGCCCCCCTCGCAGCAACAGGGGCCCCCGCAGCTTCGGGGGGGCCCCCCAACGAAGAAGCAGCAGCAGCAGAAGAGGGGGGCCCCCACCAAGCAGCAGCAGCAGAAGAGGAGGGGCCCACAGCAGCAGGAGGGGCCCCTGCAGCAGCAGGGGGGGCCCCCGGGGCCCCCAAGGGGGGGCCCCCAGGGCCACTTCGGGAGCTGCCGGAGTATGGGGTACAGTACTACGTGGAGCCGACTGAGGAAGCAGCAGCAGCAGCAACAGGAGCAGCAGCAGCAACAGGAGCAGCAGCAGCAACAGGAACAGCAGCAGCAGCAACAGCAGCAGACGATGTGGGTGGTGAGGGGGGCCCCCTGGGGGCCCCCCTGTCTGTGCCGGGGCCCCTTGCATGCAAAGTACCCGAAGAAGGCCCTGTGAAGCCCCACCCAGTGCCGGCGATTTGTGCTGCTGCTGCTGCTGCTGCTGCGCAGCTGCCGTCGCTGGGGGCCTTCTCCGCAGCAGCAGCAGCAGCAGCAGCAGCAGCAGCAGCAGGGGGGCCCCCCGGGCCCTGCGTGCTGCTGGCCGACGAAAACTTGACCATCTTGTGGCACAATGGGGCCCCCTTCGGGAAGCCCCTGGTGAGGGCCTCGGTGCGGGCGCGAGTTGCTGCTGCAGCAGCAACAGCAGCAAATGATGCTTTTGCAAAAATGTTTGTTTCCATCTTTTCCAAAAAAACAAAAACCAAAATGAGTCATCTTCATGGCTGCGGAGTTGAACTCCTCGTGGCCTTCACTTCAGGCAGCCTTGTCTTCGAAATCCAGGCAAGCCTGCAGCAGCAGCAGCAGCAGCAGCAGCAGCAGCACAGCAGCAGCAGCAGCAGCAGCGCAGCAGCAGCAGCAGCACAGCAGCAGCAGCTGCTGCGGCTGCGGCTGCAGCAGCGCTCCTTTTCTTATTTGTCTCTCTGTTGTTGCAGTGGAGTTGGTTCTGTTTTAAAGTTCTTTTTCTATTTTCCTCAATTTGCTTTTCTTATTTTTCATTTTTATCTTTTTTGTTTTATTTCATTTTGCTGCTTCCATATTTGTCTTCACTGAATTGCTGCTATTAAAACCCCACACTGCACTGCAGCTTCTACCTGGACAGCAGCAACAGCAGCAACAGCAGCAGCGGCAGCAGCAGCAGCAGCAGCAGCAGCAGCAGCAGCAGCAGCAGCAGCAGCAGCGTTTTGCGGTTTTTGCTGCTGCAGGCTTTGAGCCCCATGTTTGAAGAGACCTTCAAAGGAGTCGGAGAAGCTTTTCAACAAACTTTGGAAAGCATCACAGAGACAGAGTTCCAACAGGCCTTGCAGGAGGTGAGACGGCTAGCTAGCTGTAGCTAGCTAGCTGTAGCTAGCTAGCTGTAGCTAGCTAGCTGTAGCTAGCTAGCTGTAGCCAGCTAGCTGCAGCTAGCTAGCTGTAGCTAGCTATAGCTAGCTAGGTGTGGCCAGCTAGCTGTAGCTAGCTAGGTGTAGCCAGCTAGCTGTAGCTAGCTAGCTGTAGCTCGCTAGCTGTAGCTAGCTGGCTGTAGCTAGCTGGCTGTAGCCAGCTAGGTGTAGCTAGCTAGTTGTAGCTAGCTAGCTGTAGCTAGCTAGCTGTCTCACCTCCTCAGCTAGCTGGCTGCAGCTCTGGCTGGCTGTCTGCCTGTCTGGCTCGCTGCTTCTGGCTAGCTAACAGCTAGCCAGGTAGCTAGCCGGCTAACAGCTAGCCAGCTAGCTAACTTGCCAGTTACCCAAGCGAGTTGCCAGCTAGCTGGCTAGCCAGCCAGCCAGCCAGTAGCTAGCTAGCCAGCCAATGGCTAGCCACGTGACTAACTATCTACCTCGCCAGCAAGCCAGCCAGTCAATAGCTAGTTAGCTAGCTAGTTAGCTGACTAGCTAGATAGCTAGCTAGCTAGCTAGCTAGCTATATAGGGGCTAGCTAGCTGGCTAGCTAGCTGGCTAGCTGGCGCGCTGCGGCTGCGGATTCTTCTCTGTTACTGCGGGAAGGCGAATAGCACTGAAATAAATGAAATTGAGTTAAATTAAAATAAATAAAATTAATTAAATTAAATTAATTAAATGAATAAATTGGATTTATTTTTGTTTTGCTGCTGCTGCTGCTGCTGCTGCTGCTGCTGCTGCTGCAGCTGCTGGAAGAGACGCAAGACTTCGCAGCTTCCAGCGCCTACGAATTGGCTTTGGATTTATCTCTCTCGCTGCTGCGGCAGAGCCGCTTCAGCCAGTTTGACTTGCTGCAGCAGCTGCAGCAGCTGCAGCAGCAGCAGCAGCAGCAGCAGCAGCAGCAGCAGCAGCAAGGGGGATTTGAGGCATTCAAGGCCTTTCTCAGCAGCAGCTTCACTCGCACTGCAGTGGACTGCTTCATCATGGGAGATATTGCTGCAGCAGCAGCAAAAGATTTGGCGCTGCAGTTCGTGCAGCAGATCCGCAGCAGCACAATTACCTACGAAGAAGCAGCAGCAGCAAAGGTGACCTTTGCTGCTGCTGCTGCTGCTGCTGCTGTTGCTTCCGGTCGATTGCAGTTCCCGCTCCTGTTGCTGCTGCTGCTGCTGCTGCTGGTGCTTCTAGCCTGCTGCTGCGGGTTCGCTGCAGCAGCAGCTGCTGCTGGAGCGTGCGCGCATCGCGTCTGGTTTGCTGCTGCTGCTGCTGCTGCTGCTGCTGCTGCTGCTGCTGCAGACGGCGAAGCTGGGGGGCGACGTGGAGTTGGTTTTGAAAAACCCGATCCCAGGAGACAGCAACTCGGTTTATTTGTCTCTCTTTGTCTTTGAGGGGCCCGACGTGCTGCAGCTGCTGCTGCTTGCTGCTGCAGCACAGCTGCTGCGGGAGCCTTTCTTCGAAGAGTTAAGAACAGAAAACAAAGATGGATATGTTGCAGCAGCAGAGCTGCTGCAGCTGGCTCCTGCTGCTGCCATTGCCACTATAGTCCAGGTGAGCAGCAGCAGCACAACACCCCTGCTGCTGCTGCTGCTGCTGCTGCTGCTGCTGCTGCTGCTGCAGCAAGGGGAGCAGCAGCAGCGACAGCAACTGCTGCACTCCCTGCAGCAGCGTGCTGTTCCCCAGCCCCTCGAACCCCCCAACCCACCTCCGACCCCTACCCCCAAACCCTAAACCCTAAACCCTAAACCCTAAACCCTAAACCCTAAACCCTAAACCCTAGCTGCTGCGCTTTCTTGTCAGAGTTCGGTGAGGACCCCCCAGCAGCTGCAGCAGCACGTCTGCAGCTTTTTGCACGAAATTTCGAGCAGCTTCGGAGAAGGTGTGGGGCCGCTGCAGCAGCGGCTGCAGTGGATTGGAGACAGCCAACTGGCCAGCCAAAGAAACTCCTTCGCAGACTTCTTCGAAGGGTCCTGCTGCTGCTGCTGCTGCTGCTGCTGCTGCTGCTGCTGCTGCTGCTGATGCTGCTGCTGCTGCTGCTGATGATGACGATGATAATGATGCTGATGATGATACGGATGATGATGATGATCATGATGCTGCTGCTGCTGCTGCTGCTGCTGCTGAGGGTTGCGCTGGTACTGCTGCTGCTGCTGTTGGTGCTGCTGCTGTTTTGCTGCTGTTGTGTTGCTTGTATTGTGTATGGTGCTGCTGCTTTGCAGCTGCTTTGCTGCTGCTGCTCGTGCTGCTGCTGCTGCTGCTGCTGCTGCTTCTACTATTTCCACTACAACTGCTGCTGCTGCTGCTGCTGCATCTACTATTTCTACTCCAACTGCTGCTGCTGCTGCTGCTGCTGCTGCTGCTGCTGCTGCGCTCAGGGTTGCTTCCCAGTTGTCTTCTCGGAAGCTTTGCTTTACGGAGCCGCAAGTGAGAAAATAAAATAAAATAAATTAAATTAATTAAATTAATTAAATTAAATTAAATCAATTAAAATAAATTAAAATAAACAAATAAACTAATTAAATTAAATTAAATTAAATTAATTAACTTAATTAAATTAAATAAATTAAAATAAATTAAAATAAATAAATAAATAAATAAATGCTTTATTTTGATTATTCGGTTTGCTGCTGCTCTGTAGATGTGACTAAGGCGCATGCAGTTGCATGCGCATTTATTTGTCTTTATTTATTTGTTTATTTATTTATTTATTTATTTATTTATTTATTTATTTATTTATTTATTTATTTATTTATTTATTTATTTATTTAAATTATTTAAATTAATAAATTAAAAAAGAAATATAATTAATTTAATTTTTATTTGCTGACAAAATAAACCCCGGCTGCTTCCTTCTAACCCACGGAGTCATTACAGGCATTTAAAAACGCCTGCTGCTGCTGCTGCTGCTGCTGCCGCTGCTGCTGCTGCCGCTGCTGCTGCTGCTGCTGCTGCTGCTGCTGCTGCTGCTGTGCTTCAGTTAGCTGCTGCTGCTGCCAGCAGCGTCCCTGATTGCCCAGAAATCCTCAAGAAGTATTTGACTGACCTCACCATGGGGCCCTCTAGCCGGCGGGTGACTGTCAAGGTTAGCTGCTGCTGCTGCTGCTGCAGCTGCTGCTGCTGCTGCAGCTGCTGCAGCTGCTGCTGCTGCTACTGCTGCTGCTGCTGCTCGTAGCTGCTGCTTATACGGTCGGGACCAGCTAATCGCAAATGTGTTGTGCATGCGTAGCAGTATACATCTCACGGAGTTTAACGTAGGGTTTAGGGTTTAGGGTTTAGGGTTTAGGGTTTAGGGTTTAGGGTTTAGGGTTTAGGGTTTAGGGTTTAGGGTTTAGGGTTTAGGGTTTAGGGTTTAGGGTTTAGGGTTTAGGGTTTAGGGTTTAGGGTTTAGGGTTTATGCAGGGCGCGGGAAACACCCCCGCGTTGGTGAACAGTTTGTTGACTTCGCTGTGCAACATTTCGCCCTTCTTTAGGGTTTAGGGTTTAGGGTTTAGGGTTTTAGGGTTTAGGGTTTAGGGTTTAGGGTTTAGGGTTTAGGGGGGTTTAGGGTTTAGGGTTTAGGGTTTAGGGTTTAGGGTTTAGGGTTTAGGGTTTAGGGTTTAGGGTTTATGCAGGGCGCGGGAAACACCCCCGCGTTGGTGAACAGTTTGTTGACTTCGCTGTGCAACATTTCGCCCTTCTTTTGGGTTTTGGGTCTGGGGTTTACTCTCTCCATCTCTTATTCCTATCTTCTGCTCCCTTCTTTGTTTCTTTTCAGATAGAGGCAGCAGCACCGCAGAGCAGCAGCAACAGCCGCAGCAGCAGCAGCAGCAGCAGCAGCAGCAGCAACGGCAGCAGCAGCAGAACTGCTGATGAGTCGCAGTGCATTCTGCGGGGAGCTGCTTCGGAGCTAGCGCTATCTGGGGCTGCTGAGGCCTCTAAAAGCCCTGCTGCTGCTGCTGTTGCTGTTGCTGCTGCTGCTGCTGCTGCGCAGCAGCAGCAGGTGTGGGGCCCCACAGGCGCTGCTGTAGAGACAGTGGGGGCCTCAGATGACGCAGAATTGGGAGAAATAAAAAAGGGAAAAAAAGGAAAAGAAATAATTCAATTCTGCGCCAAAGAAACGGAGAACTCGTGCGCTGGCTTTGCTGCTGCTGCTGCTGCTGCTGCTGCTGCTGCTGCTGCCGCTGCTGCTGCTGCTGCTGCTGCTGCTGCTGCTGTCCTTTCCACTTTCTGTTTTGGCTGTCGTGGAGACTCAGGGCGCTGGGTGCTCTACTGGTTCTCAGCGGTCAACCCTAAACCCTAAACCCTAAACCCTAAACCCTAAACCCTAAACCCTAAACCCTAAACCCTAGTTTGTTGTGCGCGCGCAGCTCGCGGCCCTCGATAACTTTGCGGAACTTTGCAAAAGACCCTTCTGGGGAGCGGCGGAAGCTGCTGGAGTTTTTGGAAAAGAAAGTGTGGGGTGCTGGGATCGCCTCCGATCCCGATCCCAAAGACGATCCCAGAGGCGATCCCAAAGACGATCCCAGAGGCGATCCCAGAGACGATCCCAGAGACGATCCCAAGGGTTTGTGGGCTGCTTATGACTTCAGCCAGCAGTGCACAATTAGGCCAAGTTCTTTGGCTGCAGCAGCAACTTGCCGCAGCAGCAAAATCGCAGCAGCAGAACAAGACTTGCTGCTGCTGCTCCCAGCAGGGGGCCCCCCAGCAGCAGGGGCCCCTCCCGAGGGGGCCCCCCCTGTGGGGTCTTCTCCAGATGGGGGGCAGCCAGAAGCAGCAGCAGCAGCAACTGCAGCAAACCCCCTGCAGCTGCAGGCTCAAGCAGCAGCGACACAGCAGCAGCAGCTGGTGCAGCAGCAGCAGCAGGCCGCAGCGCAGCAGCAGACAGCAGCAGCACCACCGGCGCAGCAAAATGGACCACTGTTCCTGTCCCCGCAGGCGTCTCAAGGGATCCTCCAGCAGCAGCAGCAGCAGCAGCAACAACAGCAGCAGCAGCAGCAGCAGCTGGTGCAACAGCAGGTGCAGCAGCAGGTGCAGCAGCAGGTGCAGCAGCAGGTGCAGCAGCAGCAGA
Source organism: Eimeria necatrix (assembly GCF_000499385.1). Lineage (NCBI taxonomy): Eukaryota > Apicomplexa > Conoidasida > Eucoccidiorida > Eimeriidae > Eimeria > Eimeria necatrix. The sequence goes on from NW_013654293.1 coordinate 17,295, forward strand.
TGCAGCAGCAGGCTGTGCTATCAGCGGCAGAGCTGGAGCTGAAGGCGCTGCAGAACGCGTGGTTGCTGCTGCAGCAGCAGCAGCAACTGCTGCTGCTGCAGCAGCAGCAGCAGCAGCAGCTAATTCAGCCCAGAGTTGCTGCTCTCCGCAGATATGGCATAACTCCCTCTGTGGTCTTTGCTGCTGCTGGTGTGGGGCCCCACAAGCAGCTGCTGCAGGAGGGCCCCGTGCTGCAGTTGGGTTCTCATTCTTGGGGGCCCCTGCCCGTGGGTCTGTCCCGGCAGCAGCAGCAGCAGCTGCTGCTGCAGCAGCAGCAGCGGCTGCTGCAGCAGCACCTGCAGCAGCAGCTGCTGCAGGCGAAGCGGCAAGCCATTGAGCAGCAGATCTCCCAAATCCGCGGCAGGCTGGCGCTGCAGCAAGCAGCAGCAGCAACAGCAGCAGCAGCAACAGCAGCAGCAGCAGCAGCAGCAAACAATATGCAGCAAGCAGCAGCAGCAACAGCAGCAGCAAATCTGCAGCAAACAGCAGCAGAACTCTAACGCAGCAACTCGAATCCCAAGGCTCAGCAGCCTTCCAAAGCCTAAACCCTAAACCCTTGAATCCGAGGCTGAAGCAAGCCTCTGTGCTGCTGCTGCAGCAGCAGCAGCAGCAGCAGCAGCAGCAGCAGCAACTGTGACTTAGGCGCTGCAGCAGCCTTATAGAGTTAGAAGTGTGGGGCCCCACAGCAGCAGCAGCAATATTCATATTCTTTTGTTTCTTTTCCTTTTGTCCTTTTTAATTTCATTTCCTGTTAAACGCAGTGTTGTTGTCTGAAGCAGTTGCTGCTGCTGCTGCAGCAGCCGCAAAAGCAACAGCAGCAGCAGCAGCTGCTGCTGCTGCTGCTGCTGCTGCAGTAGCGGCAGGAAGCGCAGCTGTGTGGCAGCGCGTGCTTCTCGCGGGGTGAATAGCTGTTTCGAACTTTTCATTTGCTGCTGCTGCAGCAGTAGCAGCAGCAGCAACAGCAGCAAAGAGACCAACAGAAACAGCAGCCGCAGCAGCAGCAGCAGCAGCAGCAGCAGCAGCAGCAGCAAGGGGTCTATTTAGTCTGGTTTTGTTATTTCGCCAAAGTCCGACTTCCTTTTTGAAGCAGCAGTTTGAAGCAACGCCTCAAAAACCCAGCAGCTAGCTGATAGCTAGCTAGCTAGCTAGCTAGCTTGCTTGCTAGCCAGCAGCTAGAGATCTAGCTAGCTAGCTAGCCAGTAGTTCGTGACCAGCTAGCTAGCCAGCCAGTAGTTGGTGGGCTAGTTTGTTAGCTAGCCGGCCAGCTAGCTATAGCTAGCTGAGTAGCCCCCAAAGATTCGGGCAGCTAGTTAGCAGGCTAGCTAGTGGGCCTCTCAGGAGGCTGGCTAGCTAGCTAGCTAGCTAGCTAGCCAGCTAGCTAGCTAGCTAGCTAACCGCCCGACTAGCTAGCTAGCTGGCTAACTAGGTGCGGCCAAAAACTAGCTCCCTGACTAAACCCCCGGGTAGCTAGCTGGCTCCCATTCAACAGCTAGCCTAGCTAGCTAGCTAGCTAGCTAACCAGCGGGCTCTATTTGGCTGGCTAGCTAGCTAGCTAACTAGTTTCCAGCTAGCTAGCCAGCTAGCAGGGTAGGTGGCCAGCTAGCTAGCTAGCCAGGTAGCTAGCCAGCTAGCCAGGTAGTTGGCCTGCTAGCTACCTAGCTAGGCAGCTAGCCAGCTAGCTAGCTATCTGGCTAGCTAGCTAGCTAGCTAGCTAGCTAGCTGGCTAGCTAGCTAGCTAGCTAGCTGCTTTGAGCGCACCGTATAGCTTAAACCGTAAGATCCTGAGCCCCTTTCAGGGCGCGGCCAGCTAAACCCTTCGCCGCAAACCCTAAACCCTAAACCCTAAACACTAATCCCTAAACCCTAAACCCTAAACCCTAAACCCCCGGCCCGCCAAGCCCACACCCTAGATCCCAAACCCTACAGCCTAAACTCCAAACCCTAAACCCCAAATCCTAATCTCTGAACCTCCATCCGTAGACCCCAAATTGCAAACCCTAGTCCCCAAACCCTAAACCCTAAACCCTAAACCCTAAACCCTAAACCCTAAACCCTCGCTAGACAATCTTCATGAGCCAGTCTTTGGAACCTTTGATGAACTCTTTTGCCAAAGAAGTCTCGAGCCCGTGGTTGCGGTACATGCCCGCCTGCGCCAGTGCCTGGGAGAAGCTGCAGCAGCAGCAGCAGCAGCAGCAGCAGCGGCAGCAGCAGTGGCAGCAGCAGCAGCAGCAGCAGCAGCAGCAGCAGCAGCAGCAGCAGCAGCAAAAGGGGAGGGGACAAATAAAGTGGATTAATGATCAAAATAATGAAAGTTGAAAATAAACAACTCCGAATTAGTTTGTTTTAATTCACTTTTTATAAATTTGTCTATTGAGGAAAAAAAGGAAAATGCCCAGCAGCAGCAGCAGCAGCAGCAGCAGCAGCAGCAACAGCAGCAGCAGCAGCGGAGGGCTTCAGGGGAGAAACCAGAACAAACATTTTAAAGTAAATTAAAAGAATTAAAAAATATAAATTCAGATGATTAAATTTTGGGAAATGCTGCAGCAACTAGCAAGGGCAGCAGCAGCAGGGAATGCATGCACTGCAGCAGCAGCAGCAGCAGCAGCAGCAGCAGCAGCAGCAGCAGCAGCAGAACCCTCCTAGTGTGCAGCAGCAACGCGCTAATAAGCAGCAACAAAGGACCCAGTTTGAGCCAGCAGCAGCAGCAGCAGCAGCTGCTGCTGCTGCTGCTGCAGGATGCTTACGAGGAGCTGAGGCCGAACTGGGGCCGCTGCAGCAGCTGCAGCTGCTGCAGCTGCTGCTGCTGCAGCTGCTGCAGCAGCAGCCCGTGGGCCTTGCTGGAGGGTCTGTACACCGCAGAGGCGCAGCGAACCCCCGAAGTCGTTGTGGGCAAAGGCAAAGGCTCCAGCTCTCCGCTTTCTAAGAGAGAAGGCTTCCTCCGCTGCTGCTGCTGCTGCTGCTGCTGCTGCTGCTGCTGCTGCTGCTGCTGCTGCAGGTGGAGCATGGGCAGGCTGGTGTACTGGAAGGTGGCGGCAGCCCCGCTGCTGCTGCTGCTGCTGCTGCTGCTGCTGCTGGGGGCTTCCATGGCTGGTTCGGGGGGTTCGCTCAGCCTTTAACAGTGCCTTTTGGGCTCAGGAAACTGAGGAGTTCAGTCTAGAGTTTAGGGTTTAGGGTTCAGGGTTTAGGGTTTAGGGTTTGGGGCATAGGGTTTAGGGTGTAGGGTTTAGGGTTTGGAGAACTGAGGTGTACGTACACCTCAGGAGCGAGCGCCGAGAGGCTCGAGAGCGGCGCCAGCGCAACTCGCTGCCGCCAAGCGCGGCTTAAAAGGAGTTTTTAATGGTTTAAATGGACATTAATTTGAATAAAATGAATAAATTTAATTAATTTTGATTTAATAATTCAAATTTATTCGAAAAAAGGGAAAAAATCCGAAGAATAAACCCCAGACCGCCGGCGCGGCCGGCTGCGGGTCACCGCAGCGCTGCGAGGCGACGGAGGGAAACCCCTTTGAAATGAATCGCAAATTAAATTAAATTAAATTAAATTAAATTAAATTAAATTAAATTGATTTAATTTAATTAATTTATTTATTTGTTTTAATAAATTCAAATTAAAAGCCGTGGGAGCTCAAGAGGTTTCGTCACCAGTCTGCTGCCAGGCAGCCGACAGCAGCAACTCAGTGGCAGTTCTTCGTTTAAATTCGAAATTAATTCATAAAAAACAAATAAATAATAATTAAAACGACAAATAATCCAAATTAAAATAATAATGGAGAAAAAATGGGAAAAAACCATCATTTTAGACCGCGGGAGGCCTCCGTGGCTCAACTGCAACCCTAAACCCTAAACCCTAAACCCTAAACCCTAAACCCTAAACCCCAAACTTTAAACCTTGAAAGGAGATCCATGAAGCCTAAACCCTAAATGATAAGCCCTAAACCCTAAATGGCAAACTCTAGACCCTAAACCATTGCTTTAAAGCCCCGCTGGCCAACAGAATTTGCCCCCAAAACTGGGCTAAACCCTAAACCCTAAACCCTAAACCCTAAACCCTAAACCCTAAACCCCAAGCCTCAATCAATAAACCCTTGCCACTTTGCCCTAATCACTAAACCCTAGACAACTGGAGTGCCCCCAAAGATATAAATAGATATCAAAAGGCTAGATTGGCTGCGCGCGTCCCAGCTGTGCTGCAGCAGCAGCAGCAGCTTCTGCTGCTGCTGCTGCTGCTGCTGCTGCTGCAGTTGTTGCTGCTGCTGCTGCTGGTGCGCAAACAAGACAGCGGAAAATGCGAATAGGCAGTTAATGGTGGCAGCAGCATTTCTTTCTGCTGCTCCAGGTGCTGCTTTTGCTGCTTTTGCTGCTTTTGCTGCTTCTGCTGCTTTTGCTGCTTCTGCTGCTGCCGTTGCTGCCGCTGCTGCTGCTGCTGCTGTTGCTGCTGCGCAGCTGCCGGTTTCATCTTTAACTTCGGGCCGAACATGCGGAAGACAGAAGTTTAAATTAAATTTAAATTTAAATTTAAATTTAATCAATTAAAAGGAAAAGAATTCAATTAAACTTAAATCCAATGCAGCAGCAGCAGCAGCAGCTGCTGCTGCTGCTGCTGCTGCTGCTGCTGCTTCTAGCTGCCTTTCTTCTCTTTAACATAAAAATATCTCGTTCCTGAGGCAGCACAGCGCATGCAGCACTTATTAATTAATTAATTAATTCGTCAACTAATTAATTTAAATTATTTATTTATTTATTTATTTATTTATTTATTTATTTATTTATTTATTTATTTATTTATTTATTTATTTATATTTATTTATTTGTTGTTTACTCATTTGCTTTTGTTTTGCTCGCATGCTGTCGTTGCTAGAATGTTTTCTGTGGGTCCCCTGCTGCTGCTGCTGCTGCTGCTGCTGCTGCTGCTGCTGCTGCTGCTGCTGCTGCTGCTTACCCACAACTCCGACTTGCACTGATCCAGTGGAGTCCCCCGTGGGCGGTTTATTAAGAATAACAGCAAAGTTGTTTGTGACTCCCTCTTCTACTGAAAAGAAAAGAATTAGAAAATAAAACAATTCTTTTTAATTAATTTTCAAATTAATAATTCATTTGAATCAATTTTAAAATTAAATAATTCATTTCAATCAATTCAAAGCCACTTGGGGCTTCCTGCGAAGCAAAGAGGCAATTTGCTGCTCGCAGTGCATGCAGCTGCTGCTGCTGCAGCTTCCCTGCTGCAGCAGCAGCAGCAGCAGCTGCTGCTGCTGCTGCAGGGAAGCAGCAGCAACAAAGAAGCAAGAAACAGCAAATGTCTCATTTTGCTTTTTTAGTGGATAAAATGCCACAAATTAAATTACCATTTGCCAGAAACTTGCAAACAAACAAAGTTTATTTAAAACGGGAAAAGAAATAAATAAAAATATTTTTAATTCCAAAAGACAAAAATAAACATTACGCTGAGGTGTATGTACACTTCATGCTAGCACAAAAATAGAAAAGATGAAAAAGAAAAAAAGTAAATTTAAAAAGTCCATTAAAGCGGAAATAAAAATAGAATAAAATAAAACTTTTTAAATATCATAAATGAATTAAAAGCTGCATTTAAAAGGAGAAAAAAGAGAGAAAAAGACAAAAAAAGTGTGAAGTGTTTACTCAGAAGGCTCCATGAAAAAGAATTCAAAAACAAATTTGTGGAGTTAAAAAGAGCCTTTTGGCTTTTTTTGAAAGCAATTTAAAAATATAAAATAAAAAAAACAAATTTATTCTTTTTATTTCATTTAATTTAATTCTTTTTTTGCTCTTTCGCGCAAAAACAAAAAATGTTGCGGCGGCGCCACAGCACTGAGCTGTCTGTACACCGGGTTTTAAAACCCTTTTCGAGGGTTTTAAAACCCTTTTCGAGGGTTTTAGTCTTTTGTTTTCAATTAAATGAATTTAAAATGAAATTAATTTGAGTAGGGTTTCAATTTAATCAATTAAAACAGATCAAAAGAAATAGTGAAACGCTAAATCTGGGGTGTACGTACAGAACGCCTTTTCCGCCTGTTCCTGCACCATCAAAACCATCTCTTCTAAAATTACTGCTGCGTCTCGCAAAAACTGAACAGCAGCAGCAGCAGCAGCAGCAGAAGCAGCAGCAGCAGCAGCAGCAGCAAATATAGCAGCAGGTGGGAGGGTGTCTCGTAATTTCAGCTGGAGATAGTAGCACCAGCAGCAGCAGCAGCAGCAGCAGCAGCAGCAGATGGGCACACGCTCCCTAGCTTCAGCTAGACAAAACAGCAGCAAGTGCAACATCAGCAGCAGCAGCAGCAGCAGCATTTGCTGCAGCAGCAGCAGCAGCAGCAGCATTTGCTGCAGCAGCAGCTAACCAATTCGAAATTGTGTCTTTTGTGGTGTTTTGATCTAAATGCATTTGATACTCGAGAGGTCCAAGTGGCTTCAGAGTTTTCCTGAAAACAAAAAATGTTTTTTGTAAATTTTTTATTTTTTAATTTCAAGTTGTTTGATAATGGATTTCTTTCTCCTCTTTATTTTCTTATTTTTTTACTTGTTTCATTATTTAATTTATTTAATTTACTTAATTTATTTATTTTATTTTATCTATTTAACTTATTTTATCTATTTCATCTGTTTGTTTATTTTTATAATTTATTGTTGCTACTTCTTTTCTCGTTGTTTGACTGCTAAGCCACTTGAGTCTTTTCCACTTACTTATTTATTATATAAATACTTATCTATTATTATTTATTTATTTATTTATTTATTTATTTATTTATTTATTTATTTATTTATTTATTTATTTATTTATCCATTTAGTTGGTTAGTTTGTTAATTAGTTATTTTTTTAATTTAATTAGATCAGCGAGCAGCTTCTTTTTTGACTTTTTGTCAAAAAGAGCTTTTAAAAGATCTTTTAATTATTTTTTCATTTCTAATTCGATTTAAATGGATTTAATTCATTTTAAATCGATTTAATCGCGAAAAATAGATTCAAATTGATTAAAAGTTTTTAATTATTTAATTAATTTAATTTATTTTATTTTTTTCCCACCAGCTCCTCCACGGTAATTTTCAGCTTGAGCAGCCCGCTGCCGTCGGAGAGCGGCAAAGACGCTTCGGTCGTTTCTTTGAACAAAAAATGAAAACAAAAATAAAAATAAAAAAATAAATAATCAAAGAAATTAATATATCGATAGACAGATAAATAGACAAATAAACGAACCAATTAAAGGAAGAAAAACGAAAAAAAAAGAGTAATAAATAAATGCAAAAAGATAAAATCAGCAAAAGTAAGTAATCCTTGAAAAGGACTAGTTACGAAAATCCAACAAATTCAAATAAATGCATTTTTACAAAAGTGTATTTAAAACAAAAAGTCAAATTAATTAAAGCACTTTCTTAAACAAACTTTGTTTATTTTATTTCATTTTATTTCATTTTATATTTATATATAATTTTATTTATGGCATTTGTGGTAGTAATGTACATTGCACAGGGATGTATATTTACTCATCATTAAATAATTAATTAATCAATTGATTAATTAATTAATTAATTAATTTATTTATTTATTAATTTTGTCTCGTTTTTACTTATTTATTTCTTTATTTATGCATTTGATATTATCATTTATTTGTTTATTGTTGTTTCACTATTTATTTGTTTATTGTTTAATCTTTTATTTTTACATTTAATTATTTACTTAGCTAAAGTAAACATGCATATTTATAAATATATTTATATTATTAAAAATAATATAAATATTACAAAGTGTGGAATATAGAAATTACATGTTCAAAATATTCTGGAGACAATTTTCAACAATTTGAATTAAACTAAATTATATTGAATTTATTTAATTGAATTAAATTAAATATTGAATTAAATTAAATTAACTCAATGTGAAATATAGTTAATCAAATTAAGTTAAATTGAATGAAATCAATTTAAATTAAATTAAATTAAATTAAATTAAAACTAAATTAAGTTTAATTTGAAGTGACCAATGAATTAATATAAATTGAAATGAATTAATTAATTTATATTCAAACGAATTAATGAATTTAAATTGAAACAAAATAATTAATTTAAATAAATAAATTAATTTAAATAGAAATGAATTAATTAAATTCAACTTTAATTTAAAATTAAAAATTAAAATTAAAACTTACTACTGAAAGTCCCTTCGTGAGGAAAGCAAAGAGACCCCACACTATCCACAATTTTCATTAGAGCATCCCGCGAAGGTTTGCTGCTCTGCGCCAAAACCCCAAACCCTAAACCCTAAACCCTAAACCCTAAACCCTAAACCCTAAACCCTAGAGCCTCTAAACCCTCGGCCTAGATTCGCAGCAGTCAGCCCGCGCTTCGCAGCGCGAATGCCTCAACCCTAAAACCCTCAGAGGACCCCAAACCCTAAACCCTAAACCCCAAACCCTAAACCCTAAACCCTAAACCCTAAACCCTAAACCCTAAACGCCAGCCCCAATTCAACAAAACCCCCCTATCCCTGTACAAAAGCCCCAGATGAAATAATTCAGCAAAGAGGAGGAAAATAAAAAAAAAGAAAAAATAAAAAAAAAGAAAAAAAAGAAAAAAAGAAAAAGGCATGAGACCAGTGGACCACTGTTGCATGCGGGTGGACCATTTTGGGAAAAAACGAAAAAAATAAAAATAAAAAAAAGAAATAAAATAAATTAAATTAAATTAAATTAAATTCTTTTTACCTCTTCTTCTCCCAAACGGGGGAAAGGATAGGGGGCCCCCAAGTCTGAATAATGAGGAGAAAGAGGATTTCCAACTTCGACGGAAATGGTGAGTCTGCGGCTGTCTCCAGGGTCTAAGAAGGAGGCCCGGGGCCCCCCAGCAGCAGCAGCAGCAGCAGCAGCAGCAGCAGCAGCAGCAGCAGCGGCTGGCGGCGGCTGCGCCGCAGCAGCGGCCGCGCGCGGCCGCGGCGGAGCTGCAGCAGCAGCAACTGCAGCAGCAGCAGCAGCAGCAGCAGCAGAACGGCTGCAGTCCGTCACACTCTCCAACATGCAAAACACTATTCCCAAACAAGACATTGACAGCAAACCCTTCAAGAGGGGCCCCTGGGGGCCCCTCCTTCTTCCCCTCAAAAGAAAGTCCTCTTCGGGGGCCTCTTCTTCCTCTTCGAGGGGCCCCTCTTCCTCATTGGGGGCCCCCGGGGGGCCCCCCCAGGCCCCCCGGGGGCCCCCGGGGGGCCCCCCACCCTCCTCGAGGGGCCCCCATTCCTGCCCTTCTTTGGGGGGCCCCCCGGGCCTCTCGGGGCCCCCCGAAGCACCTGCTGCAGGGGGGCCCCCCTGGGGTTCATATTTGGGGCCCCTGGGGAATCTGGGGGGCCCAAAAATGGGTTTACTTCTTCGGGGGGGCCCCCAGGGGAGCCCCCAGGGGGCCCCTCCGGGGGGCCCCTCAGCAGCATCCCCCACAACGCCGCAAATATCCCTTTCAGAAGGGCCCTGAGAAGCAATTAGAAGGAATTAATTTTGAAGTTTAATTTAAATGAATTAAATTCATTTTTAATTTATTTTAAATTCATTTTAAATTCATTTTAAATTCATTTTAAATAAATAATTAAAAAGAAAAAGAGCATTGAGAAATCCAAAAAAGAAATGGCGGGGCTGCTGCAGGGCCCACCAAAAACGGCTTCCCCGAATCGCTGCTGCTGCTGCTGCTGCTGCTGCTGCTGCTGCTGCTGCTGCTGCTGCTGCTGCTGCTGCTGCGCATTAGCTTTGCTGCGAGACTTCTGCTGCTTCCGTTTGCTGCTGCCAGTTTCGCAGAGCAGCGGAAAACAGCAAATGCTGCAGCAGCAGCAGCCAGCAGCAGCAGCAGCAGCAGCAAACCCTGGGGGGCCCCCCGATGCCGCCCCACACGCAGGGGGGCCCCCTCGATCCCAAAAGCGATCCCGGGATCGGGGGGATCGGGATCGTCTTCTGGGATCGGATCCCAGTTCTCAGTTTGGGAACTAAAAGCAAAAAAAAAGAAATAAAAAAAGAATAAATCAATAACTGAGTGAGTAAATAACAAAATTAAATAAACAAAAATAAATAAATAAATAAATAAATAAATAAATAAAACAAATAGCCGAAAAGATTTTAGTAGTTGCCCCTTAATAGAATTTAAATTTCCGATTTTCAATTCTTTTTTAATTTCCGCTTTTAGTTTTCTTTTTTAATTTTCTTTTTTAATTTATCATCATTTATTATTAGTTATTTATTGGTTATTTATTATTATTTATTATTAATTTATTGTTTATTTATTCTTTTATTTATTATTTATTTATTCATTTACTTATTGCTTTATTTATTTATTAATTTACTTATTAATTTACTACTATTTAGCTATTCATTTTAGTATTTGGTAAGATCTCTTATTATTTTATTTTTTATTTATTCATTTATTTACTCACTATTTATTTATTTATTTATCTATTTACTATTTATTTTATTCATTCTATTAGTTTATTAATTTATTTACTATTTATTTTAATTAATTAATTAATTAATTAATTAATTAATTAATTAATTAATTAATTAATTAATTAATTAATTAATTAATTAATTAAAATAAATAGCAAGGCGACACCCACGAAGCCAGTCCACCTTCAAACAAAAATATATTTTCAAAATAAAATAAAATAAAATAAAATAAAATAAAATAAAATAAATAGCTTTAATTAGAAAACAAATAATAATTAAAAACAAAAAAAGAATAAAAACTCTAAAAACAGAAATCGACAAAAGTAATTACAAATGCAAAAAGAGAAAACAAAACAAACAAAACAAACAAAACAAACAAAACAAATAAAACAAATAACCAAATGAAATAAATGAAATAATGAATTAAATGAAATAAATGAATTAAATGAAATAAATGAATTAAATCAAATAAATGAAATTAAAAAGTCCAAAATTCAAAAATGGGTTTTTTAATTTTAAAAATCCCCTTTTTAAAAACTCACAGCTGCATCTCTTTGGAGCGCTGCAGCAGCAGCAGCAGCAGCAGCAGCAGCAAAGTCGGTGCTGCTAGCCAAAGGCAATGAGCTGCTGCTGCTGCTGCTGCAGCTGCTGCAGCTGCTGCGCTGCTGCTGCTGCTGCTGCCCGGGAGGGGATCGGGGATCGGATCCCGCAGCCGATCCAAAAAGACGATCCCAGGAGCGGTGGGGCCCCACAGGAGGGAAAAGTGTGGGGCGAGTTGGGTGTGAGGAAAACTGCGGGTTTGCTGGGCAGCGATCTGGGGGCAGGTGGGGCCGTTTTTGGCGGTTTTTGAAGCCGAAAAGGAATAAAAAGGTCAAAAATGAGTTTTAAATTAAATTTAAATCATAAAAAAGGTTTAAAATCGCGAAAAACTCGCGAAAATGGCGCAAAGAGCCGCGGGGTGGTGCCCCCGAGGCGCTGGCGCAGCCAGAGTGCCCCCGCGGTCAAAAGAGGCAAAACCCACTTAAAAATCCACTTTTTTGAATTTAAATTCTTTTTTAATTTTAATTTTAATTTTAATTTTAATTTTAATTTCAAAAACGGACTTGGCAGCCCCGCAGACGGCGCAGCCGCCGCGCCGCTCGAACCGCTGGTTCTGTCCAGGATCTCAGAACCCTAAACCCTAACCCCAGCCCTAAACCCTAAACCCTAAACCCTAAACCCTAGCGCAGCCTCTCAAAAAACAATTTTTATTTTCTTTGTTTTAATTCTGGCGAAAAGAAAATCCGAAAAAAAGGAAACTTGCTGCACAGCGGGGGCTGTCCATACACTCGAAGAAGCCGATCTGCAAAGTGCAGCATTAATTCCTCATTTGTTTTTTATTTTTTATTTTTATTTATTTATTTTAATTTATTTTTACTTCTTTTGTTCTTTTGCTTTTCATTTGGTCCATTCTTTCGTTCGTTTGCCTTTCCTCCCCTCCTTGCCTCGAGCCGGAGCCCCAGCCTCTACAAGCCCTAAACCCCAAACCCTAAACCCTAAACCCTAAACCCTAAACCCTAAACCCTAATCCCAAAATCTAAATTTCGGGTTTTATGCCCTGAACCGTGGGCCTAAACTCGTATGGATTGAGTCGCAGCCTCAAACCCTAAACCCTAAACCCTAAACCCTAAACCCAAAGCCCTAAACCCTAAACCCTAAACCCTAAACCCTAAACCCTAAACCCTAAATAGGCTGGCGTCTCTGCATTTTTGGATCCCTGAAGTCTCCAAATGACCTCTTTTTTTAAAATGAAAATTAAATTAAGTCAAATTAAGTTAAATCAAATCAAATTATTTAAATTAAATCAATCAAATTAAATAAAACAAATTAAATTAAATTAAATTAAATTAAATTAAATTATATACACATTAAATTAATTTAAATAATTATTTAATTAGTTAGTTTATTTATTTATTTATTTGGGAAAGTAAAGATTCATTAAATGGAGAGTCCCCGTTTGCCTTTCAAAGCTCGCGAAGTAAAACCCTAAACCCTAAACCCTAAACCCTAAACCCTAAACCCTAATCCCCAGACGCTAAACCCTAAAGTGCGCCTTTTTTCTTGTCCTTCTTGTCCGTTAGTGCCCCACTTGCCTTCCACAGGCTTCCACAGGGTTTAGGGTTTAGGGTTTAGGGTTTAGGGTTTAGGGTTTAGGGTTTAGGGTTTAGGGTTTAGGCCGCTGTGAAGATCCCTTTCTTATGCATC
>NW_013654294.1:0-2500 GCF_000499385.1 Eimeria necatrix
GTTTAGGGTTTAGGGTTTAGGGTTTAGGGTTTAGGGTTTAGGGTTTAGGGTTTAGGGTTTGCGCCTAGGCTTCCTCTTGTACCTCGGCCTCACCGCCGCCGCCCCGGCCTTTTTGCTGCCCAGTTTTGGCTGCGGCTTTTCGCCGTTTTTCGCGCGGCCTTCGGAGCCCTTTTGCAGCGGCTTCTTTTCAGCTCTTTTGGTGGGCCAAAAGTTTTCCTTTTTTGATCATTTTCGGCTCTTTTTGGCTCTTTTTTTCTCCTTTTTTCTTTTTTTTTGAAGGCCTTTTCAATTTGTTTTCTTCTGGTTTCAATTTCCTGTTTTTGGAGCTGCTTTTGGCTTATTTTTACTGTTTTTTATCGCGTTTTTGTCAGCCTCTGGTCACACGAAAACTCCCCTTTTCGGATCTTTTTTGTTCATTTCCAGCTTTTTTCTTACTGGTTTTTCTCCTTTTTTAATCGTTTTTCAAGCGCTGTTTAATCGCTTTTTTTGTTGATTTATTTTCTATTTTTGGAGCTGTTTTTTTTCTCATTTTAATCTCTTTTTATCTCCTTTTCATCAGCTTCGCGTCACACAAGCTGTCGCGTTTTTTCATCTTTTTTGGTCATTTTCAGCTCTTTTTGGCTCCTTTTTAAGCGCCTTGTAATATCTTTCTTTTCCTTTTTATTTTGTACTTTTGAAGCTGCTTTTCGTCTCATTTTATTCTCTTTTTGTCTTTGTTTCATCAGCTTCTCGTCACACAATACCTGCTTCTTTCGCATCTTTTTATATCGTTTTCAGCTCTTTTTGGCTTTTTTTCTTTTTTATTTCCAAGCCCTTTTTAAGCTCCTTTTTTCCTTGTTTATTTGGCATTTTCGTAGCTGCCTTTTATCTCAAATTTATCTCTTTTTATCTTCTTTTCATCAGCTTTTGGTGGAACAAGCCCCCGTTTTATCTTCACACTTTTTGACGACTTTGAGCTATTTAGAGCCCTTTTTTTGCCTCACGTAAACCTCTTTTTGGCCTCATTTTAGACATTTTGTAATCTCTTTTTTGTCTTATTTAGTTTTAATTTTTTAGTTTCTTTTAATGTTTTATTTTGGTCCTTTTTAAATTCCTTTTCGTCAGCTTTTGGTCAAATAAGCCCTGCTCTTTTGTTTGTTATTCTCGGCAACTTTCAACTTTTTTGTCTCTTTTTAAAGTCCTTTTAGTCTCCTTTTAATCTCCTCTTTGTTTCGTTTTAATATCTTTCTAATATTTTCTAAATCTCCTTTTTGTCTTTTTCCAATTTCTTTTTAACTTGCTTTTTATCTCTTTTATTTGCTGTTTTTAATCTCGTTTTAATATCCTTTTTGTCTCCTTTATTTCTGTTTTTTATTTTATTCTGTCTTCTTTTTATTTCCTTTTTAATCTCCTCTTTGTCCTCTTTTAATGTTCTTTTCAATTTTTTTTTTTCCTTTTTTATCTCTTTTGAATTTCCTCTTAATCTCTTTTTTTATTTCCTTCTTTTACTTTTTTTTGTTTTATTTTTCGTTTCTTTTTTGTTTCTTTATTTCGCATTTAATCATTTTTTGATTTTTTTCTTTTGTCTTTTTTTGTTTTTTTTTGACTCTCTTCTCCTTTATGTTGTTTTCCCTCCTCAATCCCCTGCTGCTGCTGCTGTTGCTGCTGCTGCTGCTGTTGTTGCTGCTGCTGCTGCTGCCGGAATTTGTTTCTGTGGAACTCTGTTTTTCCTCGTATTGACATAGCTTGCTGCTGCGGCTGCTGTCTTGCTGCCAGCGTTTCTGCTTCTGCTGCTGTTGCTGTTTTGCTGCTGCTGCTGCTGCAATTGCTGCTGCTGGTGCTGCAATTGCTGCTGCTGCTGCTGCTGCAATTGCTGCTGCTGCTGCTGTTGTTGCTGCTGTTGCGTCTGCAGACCTTCGTCCTATCTTGGACTCTTTGTTACAATTTGGTTTATGTCTTTTAATTTCTCTTTTAAACTTATTCAAAGAAAAAGGGTACCCAATTCTTACCCTCATTGGGGGCCCCCCTACCAAGCAGGGGGCCCCCAGCCGGTCACTAGGGGGCCCCTGGGGCCCCCAGGGGTTCCTGGGCGCCCTTGGGGGCCCCCAAGGGTTCCTGGGGTACTCAAGCGTCCCTGGGGGCCCCCATGGGGCCCCAAGGGGCCCCAAGGAGCCTCCAAGTGAACCCATAGGGTGTTAAGGGGCCTCTGGGGGCCCCCAAGGAGCCTCTGGGGGCCCCCAAGGGGCCTCTGGGGGCCCCCAAGGGGCCTCTGGGGGCCCCCAAGGGGCTTCTGGGGCCCCAAGAAATGGGGCCCCTGGGGGCCCCCAGGGGAGCCGTGGGGGCCCCAAAAGGGGGGCCCCTGGGGGCCCCACTTTCTGTTTTTACGGCTCTACAGAATCTTTTAATGCATGCAGTTGGGTGGAGCTGCTTCAGCTCAGTTAGGGTTTAGGGTTTAGGGTTTAGCGAGGGTTTAGGGTTTAGCGTAGTAGGGCTTTGCTTAGGGCCTAGGCTACAAACTGTG
>NW_013654294.1:7500-12500 GCF_000499385.1 Eimeria necatrix
ACTCAAAGTTTTGCTGCTGTGGCTGCGCAGCAGCAGCAGCAGCAGCAGCAGCAGCAGCAGCAGTTACACCAGCGTCACAAGGGGCCCCACAAGTGTCCACACACCGGAAGGCCAACGGGTGAGAACTTGCCTTGCTGCTGCTGCTGATACTGCTGCTGCTGCTGCTGTCGATACTGCTGCTGCTGCTGCTGGCTGCGACCCTTAGTGCCGCGCATAAAGACAACACAAGCGTGCTGCACCCGCTGATACTTCGACCCTGCTGCTGCTGCTGCTGCTGCTGCTGCTGCTGCTGCTGCTGCTTGCTGCGCCCGCAGGAGGCCCTCGCTCTCTGCGTTTCTCGGTGTCTTGCTGTTGTCCACAAGCAGCAGCCCCTTCTAGCCAGCCAACTGGCAGAGAGGCTGCTGCCGCCTGCAGAAGCAGCAGCAGCAGCAGCAGCAGCTACAGCAGCAGAAGCGGGCAGCAGCAGTATCCCTGCTGCTGCTGCTGCTGGCGTTGCTGCACTAGACCAACAGCAAACGGCGCCAGAGCAGCAGTGCCAGCAGCAGCAGCAGCAGCAGCAGCAGCAGCTGCTGCTGCTGCGCACTGTCACTCTGCCTCAAGACGGGTCTCTACCTCTTGCTGCGCTGCCGCTGCTTCCACTGTCTGTGCTGCGCAACTTGCTGCTGCTGCCAGTGGCTGCTGCTGCACCGCCAGGGGCAGCAGCAGCAAGAGCACTGCAGCAGCACCTCAGCGCCTGTCCAGCCTCTTTCACATCTCTGCAGCAACAGAGTTGCGCCAGAAGCAGCAGCAACAGCAGCAGCAGCAGCAACAGCAGCAGCAGCAGCAGCAGCAGCAAGTTGTTAGTCCTGCTAGATCTGCAATCTCCCACGCTGGCGAGGCACTTCAAAAGCTGCTTCGCGCCGGCCCTTCAGGGGCCCCGCTGCTTTGTGCTGCTGCAGCAGCAGCAGCAGCACTTCAACGGCTGCGTCTCCTGGAGCTTGAGGACAGCAGCAGCAGCAGCAGCAACAGTGCAGCAGCAGCAAGAAGCCGCTGAAGCTGTGCAGCAGCACTTCGAGTGGATACGCACTTACCGCTCAGCGCTGCTGCTCATGCTGCAGCAGCTGCTGCTGCAGCACAGGCTTCTCCGGGCAGCAGCAGCTGCCGACGCGCCCAAGCCTACAGCAGCAGCAGCAGCAGCAATTGCTGCTGCTGCTGCTACTGTTCATTCAGGCCAAATGCCCCTTAATGTCGTGTACAGGGCAGCAATTTGTGCTGCTGTTACGGGGCTGCAGCACTCTGCTGCTGCTGCTGCGCTGCATGCAGTGGCCCGCAGTGCTGCTGCTGCTGCTTCGCAGTCGTGGCTGGGGGCAGTGGCCCTTGCTGTTGAGGCTGAGGCGGCTGCTGCTGGGCTGAAAGCAGCAGCAGCAGCAGCAGCGGCAGCTGCTGCTGCTGCTGCAGAGACAACAGCAACAACAGCAAGTGAGGAGCTGGTTTCCGCTCTTGCTGCTGCGGTGCGCCGCGCCCACTGTTGCTGGAGGGACTGTTTGCTGCTGCTGCAGCAGCACCGCAGCAGCAGACGCATGCAGCAGCCGCGCAGCTGCAGCAGCCCCCCGCCTTTGCCGCCCTTAGCAGCTTTCGTCAAGGTAAGCAGATGGTGCTGCTGCAGCTCCACTAGCTGCTGCTGCTGTTGCTGCTGCTGCTGCTGCCGCTGCGCACCAGGCAACTGCTGCTTCTGCTTTTTGCCGCTTTGCTGCTGCAGGGCCGCATGCAGCTGCTTTCTCTGCTGCACTCCTTTGCTGCTTTCGCACTCGAGGGGCTACGCCATGCAGCCAGCAGCAGCAGCAGCAGCAGCAGCAGCAGCAGCAGCGAGGGTCCGCGGTGCTCGCAGGCAGCAAACGGCGGTCCTGAGTTTGCTTCAGAGCCAAAGAGTGCCCCTGAGGCCGCTGCTGCTGCTGCTGCTGCTGCTGCTGCTGCTGCTGCTGCTGTTACTGATGATGTCTTTTCTGCCCGCTGCCGAGAGCTGCAGAACTTGCGGGAGGCAGCTAAGACGGCTTTGTACTCGTAAGCCTGCTGCTGCTGCTGTTGCTGCTGCTGCTGCTCTATTGCTGCTGCTGAGGCAGCGGCCTCGACAGCGTGTCAGTATTGAGAGAAGTGCTGCTTTTCGTGCACACGAGAATTTGCTGCTGCTGCTGCTGCTGCTGCTGTTGCTTCTGGCACTCGTTTCTGCAGCTTTCAGAGCCAGCTGCAGCTGATGCGCAGCTGCTGCCAAACCACGAAGCGGCTGCTGCTGCTGCAGTGCTGCTGCTGCCGCACAGCTCTGCTGCTGGCGTCCTTTTGTTTGCTGCGCGTGCTTCTCTGGAAACAGAAGCAGCTCAAGCGGCAGCAGCAGCTGCAGCAGCAGCTGCAGCAGCAAGGGGGCCACAGGGACAAGCTCGCAAGCGCGATTGCCTCCAGCAGCAGCAGCAGCAGCAGCAGCAGCAGCGAAGACAGTGCCTCGCTGCTGCTGCAGGCCATTGGCGAGCTAGACACAGTAATAGAAGGGCTGCAGCAAGGCCTCCAGGGCATCAGCAGCAGCAATGCTGCTGCTGTTGACCTGCGGGGTCTGTGGCTGTGCGCGTGTGCTGCTGCTCCTGCTGCAGCAAAGCAGCACTTCCTGGCAGCAGTACGCAGCAGCAGCAGCAGCAGCCGCTGCAGAAGGAGCAGCACAGGCGGAGCAGAAAAGCCCAGTGAACTGCCCAAAGCTGGCAGCAGCAGCTGCGATGGCAGCAGCAGCAGCAGCAGCAGCAGCAGCAGCAGCAGCTGCGCTGCCTCTGCAGCCAAAACACCAGCGAGGCCTTACTACTTCTATGAAGAGCTGCTGCCGCTGCTGACGTGGCGGCAGCTGCCAGACCCAGCAACCAAGAAAGCAGCAGCAGCAGCAGCAGCAGCAGCAGCAGCAGCAGCAGCAGACCAGGAAGAAGATCCAACAAAAGGACTTCCTGCATCCCTTCTGCGATGGCTGCTGCTGCTGCTGCAGCAGCTTGCCTGCTGCAGCTGGCCGTTGCCTCCCCGCATATTTTCTGCTGCTCCGCTTCCTTGGGTTGCTGCTCAGGCAGTCGTGGAGGGAGACGTAAGCGATGTGCTGCTGCTGCCGCTGCTGCTGCTGCTGCTGCTGCTGCTGCCTGTTTGCTTCCTGCAGTTCCTGCTGCAGCTGCTGGGGAATTCCGCCTCCCGCTTTCTTCTGCTGCTCCTCGGTGGCTCTGAGTAGCGCGTGTCTGCAAGAGCTTACCGCCTTGCAGCCGCTGCTGCTGCAGCCGCTGCTGCTGCAGCAGCAAACCTTGCAGCAGCAGCAGCAGCAGCAGCAGCAGCAAGGGCTTCTCCCGTGTCTCTCCTCTGTCTCCTTGCTGCAGGCAGCAGCAAGGCGCCTCGACAATTTGCTGCCAGTCATTTCCGTCTACGCGGAGCTGCGCGGGGCACCGGTGAGCCACGCGTGTCTGCTGCTGTTGCTGCTGCTGCTGTGCTGCTGCTGCTACGGCAGCTGCTGCTGTCGCTGCTGCTGCTGCTACGGCGTCTTTGGCATTTAATTGCTGGATCTTCGCTGCTGCGGACCTCTGTCGCTCCACGTGCTTCTTGCTGCCTCTACATTCTCTCTTTTTGTCTTTTGTCTTTTTCTTTTTTATCTTTTTTATTTCTTTTTAAAGTTTTTTTAATCTCTTTTTGTCTCAAAGTTTCTTTCCATCTTTTCACTTAATTTGTCAGTTGGCTTTCTTCCCTCTTACCCCAGCCGCTAGCTGCGGCGCTGCAGCCGCTGCACGCCCGCAGCAGCAGCAGCAGCACCGCCACCACCACCCCGCTGCCAGCAGCAGCAGCAGCAGCAGCAGCAGCAGCAGCAGCAGCAGCAGCTTTGGTGGCGTGTCAGTTGCTGCTGCTTGCTTCGCCCCAGGCTGAAACGCTGCAGTCCTGGCAGTGGCTGGAGCTGATCTTTTCTTTTGCTGAGGGCGGCGCGGAGGCCCGCGAGGAATTCATTCGCCCCTGGCGGCCCCACAAAGACCCCAGTAAGCCTGCTGCTGCTGCTGCTGCTGCTGCTGCTGCTGCTGCTGCTGCTGCTGGGGCTGGGGGTGGGGCTGCTGCAGAGACTGGGGTTGCTTGAGGGGCGCCTGCGGGAACCCTTCAGGGCCGCAGGTGTCTGCGCCTCTGTGTCCTCTTGTGTGCTGCCTCTAAACTGTGTCTGCTGCTGCTGCTGCTGCTGCTGCTGCTGCTGCAGAGCGTGTGGAGTTGCGCCGTTTTTTGGTCCCCGTGATTCAGCCCTTCGTAGCATCCAACAACAACAGCAGCAGCAGCAGCAGCAGCAGCAGCAGCAAGCCGAGCGGGAGGGTGGAGGCGCTTCGCTGGGGGCAGCAGGGAGTGGCTGGGCAGTGGCTGGAGTCCCCAGTGGTGCGGCACCGCTGCTGCCTTGCTGCAAGCAGCAGCAGCAGCAGCAGCAGCAGCAGCAGCACGCTGTGCGTGGTGGTGGAGGCGAGGCCTCTTGACGGCAGCCTGAAGCCCCTGGGGGAGGTTTCCCAGACAGGGGTGGTGGCGGACCAGCCGGAGCTGCAGGCCCTCGACCTCTGAAGCACTAGCTAGCTAGCTAGCTAGCTAGCTAGCTAGCTAGCTAGCTAGCTGGCTGGCTAGGTGGCAGGCGCTGCTGCGGGAGGCAGCGCTGCTTGCAGCAATGCTGCTGCGACGCCGTCCCTGCGGCTCCTGTGTGGCGCGGTGTGGCTGCTAGCTAGCTAGCCAGCTAGCTAACTAGCTGGCTAGCTAGCTAGCTGGCTAGCTATCTGGCTAGCTAGCTAGCTAGCTGGCAGCCGCGGTTGCTAGCAGCAGCGCTGCTGCCGCGCCGCCGCTCCTGCGGCTTTTGTGCGACGTGGATGGGCCCCCTGCTGCAGCCTTTGCAGCAGCTGCAGCAGCTGCAGCAGCTGCAGCAGCTGCAGCAGGAGAGGCTTCAGGGCTAGCCTCAGCTGGCTTGAGCCCGCAGCAGCTAGCTCCAGCTAGCTAGCCGTTTT
>NW_013654294.1:17500-27500 GCF_000499385.1 Eimeria necatrix
TCCTGCTGCTGCTCCACCGCAGGCAGCAGATAAAACTGAAAGAGGAGCAGCACGAGCAAACAGGGCATGACCCGTAAGCAGGTAAAAGGCGCTCCACCCGAAGCACCAGCTGTCCACGCGAGAAGCCAAGTAGGGGCGCCCGCTGCTGCTGCTGCTGCTGCTGCTGCTGCTGCTGCTGCTGCTGCTGCTGCTGCTGCTGCTGTCTTCGGAGGGGAAGCTTTCAGGGGGGCGGAAGGCCTTGCCGAAGCTGCCCGTGTAAGGGGTTAACTCCTCTTCTGCACCTGGGCAGCAGCACTGCAGCCAACGGTCCTCAGCTGCTGCTGCTCCTGCTGCTGCTGCTGCTGCTGCTGCTGCTGCACCGCAGCTGCAGCAAGGCGACGGCTTCACCCGGAAGCACGTGGCCTGCCCCGGGTCGCACACCTTGACAGTTACCTCCCAGTCCTCCGCAGGCAGCCCGTCCTCTTCCCGCTGCTGCGCAGAACTGCTGCTGCTGCTGCTGCTGCTGCTGCTGCTGCTGCTGCTGCTGCTGCTGCTGCTGTGGGGCGGCGAGAGAAAAAGCAGACAGTTCTCTAAACTAAAGTCCTGCAGCGCAATGCCCCTGCGGTGCAAAGAGGCGAGGCCCAGCAGCGCCTGGAACAGCAGCCGGCGCCCCACAGATTCGCAGACGCCCCCGCAGGCCCCGCGGCAGCTCCTGCTGCTGCTGCTGCTGCTGCTGCTGCTGCTGCTGCTGCTGCTGCTGCTGCTGCTGCTGCTGCTGCTGCTGATTCTGGTGCTGCTGCTGCTGAAGCTGCCGAGGGCGGTGGAGGGGGAAGAAACGAAGGGCGGGGAGCCTGCAGCCCCACGAGCAGGCGGCCGGCCGCCGCTGCTGCTGCTGCTGCTGCTGTTGCTGCTATCAGGGGAATTGTCTGCTGCTGCAGGCGGGCTGCGAGTAGCAGCAGCAGCAGCTGGACCCACTTTGAGGGGCAGTGCCCCAGCCACAGCACTTGCAATGGCCCCGCCTGCAGCGGAAAGGGCAGCAGCAGCAGCAGCTGCTGCTGCTGCTGCAGGAGACGGGGACCGCAGCCTGGGTGTTTTAGAAGGCGCAGCAGCAGCAGCAAGCTGCAGCAACTCCAAAA
Source organism: Eimeria necatrix (assembly GCF_000499385.1). Lineage (NCBI taxonomy): Eukaryota > Apicomplexa > Conoidasida > Eucoccidiorida > Eimeriidae > Eimeria > Eimeria necatrix. The sequence goes on from NW_013654294.1 coordinate 18,616, forward strand.
GGTCTTCCCCGTGAGCCCAGTGGGAAGTTATGTAATAGTGTTTCTGGTCTTCAAATGCCTGCACAGGCGCACAGCAGCAGCAGCAGCCGCGCACTTCCTGCAAGTTTGCTGCTGCTGCTGTTGCTGCTGCTGCAGCTGTTGCTGCTGCTGCAGCAACATCAGATGCTGTAGGGCAGGCGTGTGCTCAGAGAGGCCGAGCAGCGGCTGTAAGAGCAGCAGTAGCTGCACTATCAGCAGGAATACTTGCTGCGGCAGTAGCAGCGGCAGCAGCAGCAGCAGCAGCGGCAGCAGCAGCAGCAGCGCAAGCAACAGCAGCAGCAGCAGCAGCAGCAGCAGCAGCAGAGCAGCAGCATACCTCGATTAGAGAGTGCACAAAAGGGAGACCTTGTGTGAAATCGGAAAAGAAGACTTCAGCTAGCGGCGTCTCTGGGACAAGGTTTAGCAGCAAATGCAGCTCTTTGTCGCGGCACGCAGTTGCTGCTGCTGCTGCTGCTGCTGCTGCTGCTGCTTCAGCCGACACCGCCCGCCCTTCTGCTACTGCTTGCGCCAGCTCCAGCTGCAGCTGCACCAGCCTCTTGTCGACTGCCTTAATAGCCACGCGCATGCAGCGCCGCCTTTGCTCCCTGCTGCTGCTGCTGCTGCTGCTGCTGCTGCTGCTGCTGCTGCTGCTGCTGTCAAGCAGCAGCACGCCCTCATAAAGGGGGCCAAAGAGAGTCTTCTGGTGGAGCGGCAGCAGCAAATAACGGCCCCCTGAAGGGGACAAGAGACACTCGAGAGCCTCAGGCGCGCTTCTTGCTGCCCCGTCCACGGGGTCGCTGCTGCTGCTGCTGCTGCTGCTGCTGCTGCTGCTGCTGCTGCTAGAAGCTGCTGCCATTCTGCTGCTGGGACTCCGGCGGTTGCGCCTGAACTGTGGGGAGAGCGACACTGAAGGTGGCAGCATAAGGCGGCCCTGATGCCGCTGCTGCTGCTGCTGCTGCTGTTCTGGTTGCTGCTGCTGCTGCTTCTGCTGCTGCTGGGGGCTGCCACTGCTGTTTGTTCTGCCTTCCGAAACAGTAAGAAGTGGCATTTTGGCCTTCCCATTTGCTGCTGCATTTGCTGCTGCTGCTGCTGCTGCTGCTGCTGCAGATAATGAGGAACTCACCAGTGCATGCCTTTCTGCAGCAGGCACTGTGGCCCGCTGCGCCATTGCAAGTTGCTGCTGCTGCTGCTGCTGCTGCTGCTGCTGCTGCTGGTACGGCGCCTGAAGCTGCGGCAGCTGCTGCGGCGCCGTCTCCCCAGGAGGCCTTCTGTGTTGTCTTGGGGCCTGCAGTCCTTCAAAGCCAAGCCGGCAGTTCATAGGAGCAGCAGCAGCAGCAGCAGCAGCAGCAGCAGCAGCAGAAGCTTGTTTTGCTGCAGCTGCTGCTACTGTCGTGACTGGGGAAACTGGTACGCTGCTGCGCATGGCGCCCGCAGCCGCAGCAGCCATGAAGGCCCTTGAAGGCTGCTGCCGCCGATATTGATGCTGCTGCTGCAGCTGCTGCTGCTGCTGCTGCTGTTGCTGCTGCAGTGGCTGCTGCTGTGGCTCCGGCAGTTGGTGCTTTTGTGGCTGCTGCAGTTGCTGCTGCTGTGGCTGCTGCAGTTGCTGCTGCTGTGGCTGCGGCAGTTGGTGCTTTTGTGGCTGCTGCAGTTGCTGCTGCTGTGGCTGCAGCAGTTGCTGCTTCTGTGGCTGCTGCGGTTGCTGCTGCTGTGGCTGCTGCAGTCGCTGCTGCTGTGGCGGCTGCAATTGCTGCTTCGGTGGCTGCTGCAGTTGCTGCTGCGGTGGCTGCGTCAGTTGCTGCTGCTGTGGCAGCTGCAATTGCTGCTTCGGTGGCTGCTGCAGTTGCTGCTGCAGTTGCTGCTGCAGTTGCTGCTGCTGAGGCTGCGGCTTCGGGGGCACTGCTGCGTGGGCTGGTAGGACTGTTGTTGCTGCTGCTGCAGCATTAGCAGCAGCTGCAGCAGCCGCTGCAGTTGCTGTCGATTTGACCCCAGCCAACTTTGCTGCTGCTGAGTGTATATCTGCAGACGAGTAAAGTAGTGGAGGCTTCGGCAGCTGCTGCTGCGGCGCCGGCTGCTGCTGTAGTTGCTGCTTTTGCTGCTGCTGCTGCTGCTGCTGCTGCTGTTGCTGCTGCTGCTGCTGCTGCTGCTGCAGCGTATACTGCTTGGAGGAGCTGCGACACATTCGAGAGCTCCTTAGAAGGCAAGGCTTTAGTGGGTAAAGCGGCAGCTCCTGGTTTGACGGTCCCAAAAGCTGCTGCTGCTGCAGCTGCTGCTGCTGCTGCTGCTGCTGCAGCTGCTGCTGCTGCTGCAGCTGATGTAACTGGTGCGGGTGTATCTGCAGCAGCAACTGCTGCTGCTGCATGGGTTGCTGCGGAGAATATTCGGGGCTGCCATTCCTACTCAGAGGCTTCAGTCGAGCCCCTTCTTGCTGCTGCTGCTGCTGCATGTGAAATGGCCCGGGCGAATCGGCCCTGCTGCTGCAGCAGCTGCTGCTTCTGCATACAGCATTATGAACTTTGCTGCTGCTTGAAAAGGCCTCCATGGGTTTCATAGCCAAGTGCTGCTGCTGATGCAGCGCTTTCTGCTGCCTGTGCTGCTGCTGCTGCTGCTGCTGCTGCTGCTGCTGCAGCGCCTGCTTGGGGGCAGCAGCAGCCCCAGTTGACTCCATAGTGAGGCCGCAGCAGCAGCAGATGAGGAAGCTAAAGAGAAAAGGAAGTGGCGGGTGGGCCCCGGGGCGGCCAGGGTCACCTGTGTGCTGCAGCAGCAGCAGCAAGGGGCCTTCTTTGCGCTGCTGCTGCTCGCTGCTGCTGGTTTCGAGCTGCTGCTGCTGCTGCTGCTGCCAAACTTGGAACTGATTTTCCTCTGCTGCAGGGAAAAGAATGAGAGGCGCCCGCAGCAGAGCACATGCAGCGAAGGTTATCGCTGCCGACTCGGCTCCGTGCTGCTGCTGCTGCTGCTGCTGCTGCTGCTTGCTGCTGCTGCTCAAGATCAAAGGCTAGGCAGTCTCTCTTAGCGCTGCAGAGCAGCAAAAGTCATATTTTTCTTTTTCTTAGCGTTCAGAAGCGTGCTGCTGTTGTTTCGCTGCAGCTACAGCGGCGCAGTCAGCTGTCGATGCTGCAGCAGCAGCAGCAGCAGCAGCAGCAGCAGCAGCGGGAGGCTGAAACCAAGCTGGAAAGGAAGACACAGAAGAGAGACTCAGTAAAAAGAGACAAAATAGGAGAAGAGGAGTAGATGTGTTCAAATAGTAACGGGGGCTGCAGAGACAGCAGATGCAGCGGGCGCTTCAGACGCAGCGGCCTCAGCAGCAGCAGCAGCAGCAGCAGCAGCTGCTGCTGCTGCTGCTGCTGCTGTTGCTGCTAATGTTCTTGGCCGCGTCGTCGCTGCTGTTGCCGCTATAATTGACACAAGCAAGTCAAAATATATCAGTGAAAATAAATATAGTTGACCTGGCGCTGGAGCTATGCACTGCAGCAGCAGCAGCAGCAGCAGCAGCAGCAGCGTGACCTGCTTGTCGAGCCTGTTGCAGCTGCTAGCACACCTCCTTCAAGGAACTTTTGCCAGCATTTGCTGCAGCAGCTGCATTTAATTGGGTTTAGTGTTTAGGGTTTTCAATTAGGGTTTAGCAGCAGCGCCCGGTGGTTTGGGGTTTAAGACAGCAGCAGCGCTGCTGCTGCTGCAGCGAGCTGCGGCCCAGCGGGGAGGCTTCGAGAGTACCGTTAAGGGTTTAGGGTTTAGGGTTTAGGGTTTAGAGTTCCGAAGCAGCACGAACAATGTCTTTGTCCTGTAAGCCTCATCTTCCTGCAACTCTTCTGTCTCCGGTGCTGTTGCTGCTGCTGCTGCTGCTGCTGCTGCTGCTGCTGCTGCTGTCGCTGCTGTTGCTGCTGCTGCTGCTGCTGTCGCTGCTGTTGCTGCTGCTGCTGCTGCTGCTGTGCAGCATTGTCAGCTCTTAGTGAGCGGTGCTGCTCCTGAGGCAGCAGACTGGAGCCGCGCCTTTGGGGTGTACGTACACCGCAAAGGCGGCAGCCGCACAGCAACACGAAAACAGCAGCAGCAGCAGCAGCAGCAGCAGCAGCAGCAGCAGCAGCTCTTTGCTGCTGCGCTTTACGCTTTGTCTCTTTGGCCAGGCTCTTGGAGTGTATGTACACCTCAACTGCTTGTGTGGGCGGCTCACCGCATACTCGCGTGGACTCAAAGCAGCAGCAGTAGCAGCAGCAGCAGCAGCAGCAGCCGCAGCTGCTGCTGTTGCAGCTGTTGCTGTTGCTGCTGCTGCTGCTGCTGCAGTTGCTGTGCGTCCCGCTCTAAGTCTTTTGTCCCCCGCTGCCGGCGCTTGGCAGCGTCTACCAGCTGCTGCTGCCTCTCATTTAGCTGCTTCAGCTGCTGCTGTTGCTGCTGTTGCTGCTGTTGCTGCTGCTGCTGCTGCTGCTGCTGCTGCTGCTTTGCTTCTCCGTTTCTCGTTTTTTCTCTTTTGCTGCTATTTAATTTAGACTTGACTAGATCTTTGGGGTCCCTTTTTGAAATTATTTTTTTTGCAAAAAACTTCAAAGAAGTAAAAAGAAATAAAAAACATTTAATTGTCTTTTTCTTTTTTAAAATGTTTTTAAAAAAGAAATAATTTCAAACAAACAAGTAAATAAATATGCAGGTTCTTTCTTTTGCAAATTTACAAAAGGTGAATTATAAAAATAAAAGATATAAATTTTGAAAAATGCATTTAAATGAAATAAATAAATTAAATATAAGTAGAATTAAAAGAACTAAATATGTCATAAAGACAAAAGACAATTAAATGGACTTAATTGGACTAAAATGGATCCAATTAATTGCATAAAACGCATGCAAAGGGGCCTCTAAAGTACAAAATAAAATATAAATAAATAAATAAATTTTTAACTTCAAAAAGCATTTAAGAAATCCCCCAAGTGCGCCTTTCGCAGGTGTACGTACACCGCAGCGGCGGGAGCTGCATGCATGCAAAGCTTCCGAAATAAATCCTTTTGGCCTCCAATTGCTTTTAATTGCATTTAGAAAGTGCATTTAATTTTACAAAATGAAACAATTATATAAATGAGGACTTTCTGTCTTTTCAAATTCATTAAAAGCTGCTGAAAAGGACACTTTTAGCCACAAACGAGGTGTACGTACACCTCAGAAAGGCCACTTTCAAGAACTTCTTCGGATTCAATTGACTCTTTTCTTTTTCTTTTTTGGCTCTTTTTGTTTTCCTTTTAAAACCCCTTATCTCTATTTATCTTTTTAGCTTCTTCCGCCTTTTTCAGCTCCTCAGTGCTGCTGCAGCAGCAGCAGCAGCTGCTGCTGCTGCTGCTGCTGCTGTTGCTGCTTCCACCCTGCAGCTATTATTTGCTGCTCCGTGTTCTTCTCTTCTGGGGACGGCTTACAGTGTCTAGTGTCTAGAGTTCAGGGTTTAGGGTTTAGGGTTTAGGGTTTAGGATTAATGATTTAGGGTTTGTTATTTAGCGTTTAGGGTTTAGGGTTTAGGGTTTAGGGTTTAGGGTTTAGGGTTTAGGGTTTGGCGAGTTCGCCTGCACAGACCTCGCTCTCCCCTTTTTCCCCTTCTTCTTCTCTCTTTTAAAATTGCAAATTAAAATTAAATTATAATTATTAAATTCAATTTAAATCATTTATTTAATTCTTTTGCTGCAGTCTAGGGCGTTGGGGGCCCCCCCTGGGGGCCCCTGGGGGCCCCCGGGGGCCCCCGGGGGCCCCCCAGGGCCCTGGGGTGTCTGTACACCTCAGATGTCTTTAAACCCCACACTCTGTACATACACTCCAGAAAGCTTCTCCCTGAGGGCTGTCTCCCTGCCTGCTGCTGCAGGGGGCCTGTCTGCTGCTGCTGCCCATTCCTGCTGCTGCTGCTGCTGCTGCTGCTGCTGCTGCTGCTGCTGAGGTGCTCCGCTGGGATCGGCCGATCCCAGCCCGAGTCTTTCGCAACATGCTGCGGGGGGCGCTGCAGTCTCGTGTGCGGCTGCCCCTGCTGTTGCTGCTGCAGCAGCTGCTGCTGCTGCTGCTGCTGCAGCAGCAATGCAGCGGCCGCATCCTCGTTGGCTCCTCAGGCGCCTCTTCGACTTCCCCTCATGAGGCAGCCGCGTCAGGAGCAGCAGCAGCAGCAGCAGCTGCTGCTGCTGCTGCTGCTGCAGCAAACCGCCCGAGCGTCGTCTCTGGGCAGCCGGGCGCCTGCCGAGCAGCAGAGGCGCCTGCTGCCGCAGCAGCAGCAGCAGCAGCGCCCGCAGCAGCAGCAGCAGCAGCAGCGCCTGCAGCAGCAGCAGCAAAAGGCGGCGCTGCAGCTCGGGCGTGTTTGGGATTTTTCAGCCGGAGCCCGCGCTCCGCGCATCTGCAGCAGCAGCGCAGCAGCAGCAGCAGCAGCAGCAGCAGGGCGTTTGGGCTGCTGCAGCGAAGCTTGTGGGGCCGGGAGCTGCTGCGCTGCTGCAGCAAAGTGTACAGGGCCTACGTGGGAGTTCCTGCTGCTACTCGCTGGTGGCTGTCTGCTGCTGCGCTGCTGTCGCTGCTGACGGCCTGGCCGCAGCAGCAGCCGCTGCTGCAGCAGCAAACCCTTTGCATGCACTGGGGGCGTGTGGGGAGGGCCCTGGAAGTCTGGAGGCCCCTCACGGGGGCCCTTTACCAGGGGCCCCCCTCTTGGGGGACTTTGCTGCGGCTTGCTGCAGCAGCAGCAGCACTGCAGCAGCTGGAGGCGACGGAGCGGGGGGCGCTGCTGCAGCAGCCGCTGGACGCTGCTGCTGCTGCTGCGCTGCCTGCTGCGCCGGGGCGGCGGCTGCAGCAGCAGCAGCAGCGGCTGCTGCTGCTGCAGCGCGAGCTGCAGCGCCAGTGGCGCGACCCCCAGGAGTTCGCTGCTGCTGCTGCTGCGGCCTCCGGCACTGCCCACCTGCTGCAGTTCCTGCTGCTGCAGTGTTTGCTGCTGGCAGCAGCAGCGGGGCCCCTCAAAATGCCCTTCTATGGGGGCCCCCTTGCTGCTGCTGCTGCTTACCTGCTGAGCCGCAGCAGCCCCCACACTCTCGTGCTGCTGCCGCTGGGCTTCAGGGCCCCACACTGGCTGCTGCCCTTCGCAGCAGCAGCAGCAGACGCGCTGCAGCAGCAGCAGCTGCGCGGGGCCCTGCCCGCGCTGCTGGGCATTGCCACGGGACACGTCTTCTACCTCCTCAAAAAAGTAGGGTTTAGGGTTTAGGGTTTAGGGTTTAGGGTTTGGGGTTTGGGGTTTGGGGTTTAGGGTTTAGGGTTTGGGGTTTGGGGTTTGGGGTTTGGGGCGGCTCTGGGCGAGGACAGCTGCGGGGGTCCTGGCCGCCGCTGAAGCTCGAGGGTTTAGGGTTTAGGGTTTAGGGTTTAGGGTTTAGGGTTTAGGGTTTAGGGTTTAGGGTTTGGGTCTGCAGGTCATTCCGGCGAAGACGGGCATTCAGGTGCTGCCCTTTCCCGCGCTGACTTATCGTTTGCTGCTGCAGCAAAAGGCAAGAGCAGCAGCAGCAGCAGCTGCTGCTGCTGCTCCTCCTCCTCCCAAAATAAGCAGCAAATATCTAAAGTGACCTTTCCGCCACGCAGCAGCAGCAGCAGCAACAGCAGCAGCAGCAGCAACAGCAGCAGCAGCACAGAGTCTGTGCTGCTGCCACGGCTAGCCACAGCTAGCCACAATTACCCACAGCTAGCTGCAGCTAGCTGCTGCAGCTAGCTGCTGCAGCTAGCTGCTGCAGCTAGCAGCAGCTAGCTGCTGCAGCTAGCTGCAGGCAAAGGCTGGGGGTGTGGGGCGTGGGGTGTACGTACACCCGACGGACTTCGCTGCGTGTCTTCGAAAGTTTATTTCTGCAAATAAAAAAGTGCTTTTTATAGAACAAAAGTGCTTTTTATAACTTCTTTTATCTGAATTGCTTTTTGACTCTTTGCTGCTGCTGCTGAGCGGTGGGGTGTACGTACACCCCAAAGCAGTGTGGGGTGCAAACAGCTGCAGAGCTGCGCGCCAAAACGACCTGCGAAGCAGCAGCAGCAGCAGCAGCAGCAGCTGCTGCTGCTGCTGCTGCTGCTGCTGCAGTGGGGGACACTGGCAGACCTAGGGCGGCCGGTCCCCTCTTGGGCGGCGCTGCTGGGCTGGCTCCCCTTGCTGCTGCTGCTGCTGCTGCTGCTGCTGCTGCTGCTGGTCCAGCGCTGCACGCTGTAAACCCTGGAGGGTGTCTATTAAACCCTAAACCCTAAACCCTCGACTGCAGCGCGGGGGTATTCCTGCAAAGTTGCTTCCAGAGTGTCTGTGGAAGGGAAATTGAGAGGGTTTTAGCGCAGTATTTAGGGTTTAGGGTTTAGGGTTTAGGGTTTAGGGCAGCATGCACCCGGAGCGGGCTGGAGGCAGCAGCGGCTGCTGCTGCAGCAGCAGCTTGTGCTGCCTAGCTGAGGTGTACGTACAGCTCATCTGCAATATAGAAATATAATTCTTTATTTCGCAGCTTAGAAGGCAGCAGAAGCAGCTTCTGGAGTTCTTGCTGCTGCTCCCTGTGTAGCTAGCAGCAGCAGCCGCAGCCGCCTTGACCGGAAACCCTAAACCCTAAACCCTAAACCCTAAACGCTGACCGCGGGCGTCTTCCTCGCCCGTGGACTCATTTGCTGTTTTGAGCCCGCTGGCTGTGGGACACACCGCAGCAGCAGCAGCAGCAGCAGCAGGAAGAGGAGCAACTGCAGCAGCAGCAGCAGCAGCAGCAGCAGCTACAGGAACAGCAGCAACTAAGCTCGATTTCTTTTGTTTCTGTTGAAGAGGGAGTTATAGAAGCACACGGCTCCTGGGGGTCGCTGACACTAGCTGCTGCTGCTGCTGGCATTCTGGGGTGCTGCTGCTGCTGCTGCTGCTGCTGCAGGTGCCGCTG
>NW_013654295.1:0-10000 GCF_000499385.1 Eimeria necatrix
TTTGGGATTTGCCTAAACCCTAAACCCTAAACCCTAAACCCTAAACCCTAAACCCTAAACGCCAAGCAACGCCAAAACAATTCGTTGCATGCCATTCGTCTCCAACAACTTCCCCCAATACGCACCCCACAACTCGCCGACTCGTCCCTGCCGCAAACCCTAAACCCTAAACCCTAACCCTTGGAGTCACTGAAAGCCACACGGGGCACGTTGCACAGTCGAGTCTCATCCCTAGTAAACCCTAATTTCCTTTGGTGCTGCTGCTCAGGAAAATTGAAATTATCTAGGGTTTAGGGTTTAGCGTCAGCAGGCAACGAGGGTTTAGGGTTTAGGGTTTAGGGTTTAGGGTTTAGGACGCACCTTTTGCTATGCGGTTGAAGTGGTCCACGACCGACAGCAAAACTATTGGATGAACAACCACCTGCACGAGTGCAGCAATCCCCTAAACCCTAAACCCTAAACCCTAAACCCTACTTCCCAAACCCTAAACCCTAAACCCTAAACCCTAAACCCTAAACCCTGCTCACCACTTTCTTTGTGAGCATCCCCGCAACAGCGGAGTAGCTGGAGAGACAGTCTGCCGCCTCGTTGCCGGCCATCTTCGTTAACTGCAGCAGCAGCAGCAGCAGCAGCAGCAACAGCAATAGCAGCAGCAGCAACAGCAGCAGCAGCAGCACAGCAGCAGCGCATGCAACAGCACAGTGCTCTACATACACAGCGAGCCTGCGAGAGAGAGAGGGTTTAGGGTTTAGGTTTCGGATTCGGAGTTCGCATCCTAGGGTTTAGGGTTTAGGGTTTAGGGTTTAGGGTTTGGCGCAGCGCTGTTGAGCAAGCAGCAGGTCACCGGTGTCTGCTGCTGCTGCAGCAGCAGCAGCAGCAGCAGCAGCAACAGTTGCTGCTGCTCACCGGAGCCTTCTCCCGCGCAGCTTGGCAGTAGAAACTGCAGCAGCAACTGCTGGAGTAGCTGCAGCAGCAGCAGCAGGAATCCGTGGAGCTGCAGTTACTGCAGCAGCAGCAGCAGCAGCAGCAGCAGCTGTCTGTCCGCTGCTAGCGAGCTAGATGCTGCAGCAGCAAAAAGGGTTTAGGAATTTCCAGCCGAAAGAAAAAGATATTTGCTGCTGCTGCTGGGAACAGACAGCAGCAGCAGCAGCAGCATGCAGCAGCAGCAGCAGCAGCACCTGCAGCAGATGAGGGCAGAGAGCAGCAAGCTGCTGCAGAATTAACACATAGTAGAAGCTAGCCTTATTGTTATGCAGTGCAGCAGCAGCAGCAGCAGCAAAAACAGCAGCAGCAGCAGCAGCAGCAGCAGCAGCGCAGCCGACGAGGAGCCACGTAGCCTACTGGGGGCCCCAGGGATCTGCTGCTGCTGCTGCTGCTGCTGCTGCTGTTGCTGCTGCTGCTGCTGCTATTTATTTAATTTATTTAAAGAAGCATCAACACAGCAGCAAAATGAAGACAAAACATTAGCGCCGAATCTAATTGCTGCTGCAGGCCAAACCCTCTGGGGCTGCTGCTGCTGCTGCTGCTGCTGCTGCTGCTGCTGCTGCTGCTGCTGCTGCTGCTGCTGCTGCTGCTGACTGCTTCATTCGCACTAGTGCTGCAGACACTGCTGCAGCAGCCACGGCAGCAGCAGCAGCAGCGGCAGCACACACGAAGCGCTGCGGTGCAAGCGCAGCAGCTAAACCTTGTGGCTCAATCTCTAGACCCTAAACCCTAAACCCTAAACCCTAAACCCTAAACCCTAAACCCTAAACCGTAAATCCTTACTGGAACGCGATGGGAGCCAACGAGTGGTTGGCTCGTGTCCGCTCCATTGACGGCTTTGGGTCTAGAGTTTAGGGTTTAGGGTTTAGGGTTTAGGGTTTAGGTCTTACTGAGCTGCTAGATGGCTGCAGGCCTCAAACCCTAAACCCCCAAACCCTAAACCCTAAACCCTAAACCCTAATGCTGGAGGCTTCGTCTTTAAGAGGCGCCCTGAGCGGCGCAGCACCCGAAGTTGACCGTCAAACCATTGTGGTAGAAGTTGGCTGCAGGTGAGGGTTTAGGGTTTAGGGTTTAGGGTTTAGGGTTTAGGGTTTGGGGGAGGGTTGTCTCTAGGCACATACGCTGTTGCTGAGGTGCTCAGTGCTGCTACTGCTGCTATTGCTTTTGCTGCTGCTGCTGCTGCTGCTGCTGCTGCCTCCCTTGCCACTAATAAGTCTGCAACTCCGCTGCTGCTGCTGCTGCTGCTGCTGCTGCTGCTGCTGCTGCAGTGAGGTGCGCGTTGGCTTCGCTGGTTTGCTGCATGCTGCTTGTCGCTTGCCGGCCTTTGTTTCGCGGGTGCCTTGTGGCAGCAGCTGCAAGGTAAACCCTAAACCCTAAACCCTAAACCCTAAACCCTAAACCCTAGGTTGCGGGCCCCAGCTCTGAATGCACGGCTGTCTCTTTCAATTATTCGACTCCGCGTGGCTGCACTGCTGGGATTTAGGGTTTGGAATAACCGGTTTAGGGTTTAGGGTTTAGGGTTTAGGGTTTAGAATTTAGGGTTTAGGGTTTAGGGTTTAGGATTGCAGAGCGTGAATGTGCTGCAGACGCTTTTTGGCTGGGAGGCCTTTGACGCCAGCAGCAGCAGCAGCAGCAGCAACAGCAGCAGCAGCAGCAGCAGCAGCAGCAGCAGCAGCAGCAGCTACTGCCCTGTCTTTGCTGCTCATCCTGCGCACTGCGCCAGCAGCGGCGGCTCTTTAGATTTGCTGCTGCTGGTGCTCGATGAAGCTCTCGACAGAGTGAGGGTTTAGGGTTTAGGGTTTAGGGTTTAGGGTTTAGGGTTTAGGGTTTAGGGTGTAGGGTTTGAGGCTGAGATCTATGAGGGTTTAGCGCGCAGGATCTAGAGTTTGGGGCCTGGGGTTTAGGCTCAGACTTTTAAGGGTCTACGGCTGAGGGTTTAGGGTTTAGGGTTTAGGGTTTAGGGTTTAGGGTTTAGGTTTGAACTAAGAAGACAGAGGCGTCGGCTGCTTATGCGCTGCAGGCTCTACGAGATGCACCTCGCAGCAGCAGCAGCAGCAGCAGCAGCAGCAGCAGCAGCAGCAGCGGCTGCTGCAGCGACTGCAACCTGCTGCTGCTGCTGGCGCTGCCAGGAGAGCCTCAGCTCGTTTCGCTGCTTCTCCGTTGGGCTTTTGAACAGCGGCGATTTAAACGTGAGGTTTAGGGTTTAGGGTTTAGGGTTTAGGGTTTAGGGTTTAGGGTTTAGGGTTTAGCACCTGAGTTGACGAGTCTGCTGTTGCAGCTAGCAGTAGCTGAAATCTAGCACAAAAGCTGCACAATTAAGCAAACAGGGGTTTAGGGTTTGTGGCTGAGGGTTTAGGGTTTAGGGTTTAGGGTTTAGGGTTTAGGGTTTAGGGTTTGTTGCAGGCGTCAAACTGATGACCAGCGAGCGAATGGCAGTTTACTCCCATTTGCCTTTGTTGCCTGACCTTTGCTCTCAGCAAGGTGAGTCCGTAAACCCTAAACCCTAAACCCTAAACCCTAAACCCTAAACCCTAAACCCTCGGCGGAAAACGGCGAGCCCCGCATTGTAGTCCTTCAGCTGCGCGTGGCAGTATCAAACCAAAACCCTAATTGGAAACCCTAAACTCCACCGCCTAAACGCTCCAGCTTGATCCGTAAGTAGGGTTTAGGGTTTAGGGTTTAGGGTTTAGGGTTTAGGGTTTAGGGTTTGCTGCAGGAGCCTTGGTGGTGGACATCGGCGAGGGGGGTTTGAGGGTTTGTCCAGTCGAGGGTTTATCTCTTTCCCCAATTTCATTTTGCAGAACTTCAACTCGCAGCGGCGCGCAGCTGCTGTCGGAGTTGCTGCTGCTGCACCTCAGGAAGCAAACTGTTCCTGCTGCTGCTGCTGCTGCTGCTGCTGCTGCTGTTCCTGCTGCTGCTGCTGCTGCTGCGGTGGCGCGTGGTGGAGGGGGCGCTGCAGTGAAACAAGAGCCGAATGGCTGCGAAGCAGCAGAGGACGCCCTGCAGCAGCTGCAGCAGCAGCAGCAGCAGCAGCAGCAGCAGCAGCAGCATATAGCAGCAGCAGCAGCAGCGGCTGCTGCAGCAGCAGGACATGCTTTCGGGGCAGGGGGCGGCCGCTGGGGTCCGCAGTCTCTTGACTGGAGAGATTTGACAAGATACAAAGAGACCCAGTGCTACGTTAGGTATGAACGAGTGTTTAGGGTTTAGGGTTTAGGGTTTAGGGTTTAGGGTTTAGGGTTTAGGGTTTAACCGCTTGGCTGTAGGAGCCTCGGCGAGCACAGGGTCATTTCAGGGTTTCATGCCGAGGGTTTAGGGCTCACGTATAGACTGCAAGGCTTTTACTGAGGGTTTAGGGTTTAGGGTTTAGGGTTTAGGGCTTAGGGTTTAGGGTTTAGGGTTTGGAAGTGTGAGTGCATGTGCAGCTTAGACCCTGCTCTGGACCTGCACTTTTACCGAAACCACCGACAGCTGAAGCCTCTTTTTACCTGTAGCGAGTAAACCCTAAACCCTAAACCCTAAACCCTAAACCCTAAACCCTAACTTCCCTGTCTAGGACCTACGCCCTTACACAGCGGCCCGAGGTGGCTCGAGGATAAGGGTTTTGCGCGCAGCCTTCAGGGCTTCGGGTTCCAAGGGTTTAGGACTTGGAGCTTAGGGTTTAGGGTTTAGGGTTTAGGGTTTAGGGTTTAGGGTTTAGGGTTTAGGGTTTAGGGTTTAGGTACCACTGCGAGAATAGTGACTGCGAAGGCCTCCAGGTGGCGCTTCACGAGGGGCAGTTTGGAAGACAGCGCAGCCAAACGTGGCGCGGTACTACGCGGACGCGAACGTAAACCGCCCGAGGCAGTATTGGGATTATTTAGGGTTTAGGGTTTAGGGTTTAGGGTTTTAGGGTTTAGGGTTTAGGGTTTAGGGTTTAGGGTTTAGGGGGGTTTAGGGTTTAGGGTTTAGGGTTTAGGGTTTAGGGTTTAGGGTTTAGGGTTTAGGGTTTAGGGTTTATGCAGGGCGCGGGAAACACCCCCGCGTTGGTGAACAGTTTGTTGACTTCGCTGTGCAACATTTCGCCCTTCTTTAGGGTTTAGGGTTTAGGGTTTAGGGTTTTAGGGTTTAGGGTTTAGGGTTTAGGGTTTAGGGTTTAGACCACTGCGAGAATAGTGACTGCGAAGGCCTCCAGGTGGCGCTTCACGAGGGGCAGTTTGGAAGACAGCGCAGCCAAACGTGGCGCGGTACTACGCGGACGCGAACGTAAACCGCCCGAGGCAGTATTGGGATTAGTGGTCTGCAGCGGGTCCGTGGTGCAGCCTTGGTCGGAGACATTTTTGATTCCAGAAATATTTTTCTCTTCTCAGCTTTTGCCCGATTCAAATTTAGCTGCAATTGCCCCCAGCATGGACGTAAACCCTAAACCCTAAACCCTAAACCCTAAACCCTAAACCCTCGTTTGCAGTCCCTGCGAAATCGAAGCCTGCCTCTTGGGGGCCTTGTTGAGGCGCTGGCAGCGAGAGGCATCCCTTAGCGCCGTTTAGCGTTTAGTATCCCGAGTTCAGGGTTTAGGGTTTAGGGTTTAGGGTTTAGGGTTTAGGGTTTAGGGTTTAGGGTTTAGGGTTTGCGCGCAGCACAGCAGCATCAGCGAGTTGGTGCTGCAGTGCTTCCGAAGATCTTCTGTCTGCGAAAGAGAGGGATGGTTAAAAAGAATTTGTTTAGTTGGAGGAACTTCGCAGCTGCCTCACTTCGCCCGCAGGCAAACCCTAAACCCTAAACCCTAAACCCTAAACCCTAAACCCTAGGGGCTAAACCCTAGGCGCTGCGCGCGACGCGCTGGGCGCACCGTGGAGGGCTGGCCTAAACCCTAAACCCTAAACCCTAGCGTTATTCGCTAAGCCCTGGGCGCGAGGGCGGAGGGCTGGCTCCAAACCCTAAACCCTAAACCCTAAACCCTAAACCCTAGGGTTTGGACTGCCGCTGCTGCAGGCTGGAAATGGATTTGCTGCGCTCCTGGAGAGAATCTGCTGGCGCTTATTACAATGTCAAAGACCAAATAGAGTGCGCCAAACCCTAAACCCTAAACCCTAAACCCTAAACCCTCAACAGCCGTGGCGCCCAGCAGAGGACTCCCGTGTCCAGGCGCTCCAGGCTAGGCTCTAAAGAAGCAGTGGTTCTTGTTTTGCTGCTGCTGTTGCTGCTGCTGCTGTTGCTGCTGCTGCTGCTGCTGCTGCTGCTGCTGTTGCTGCTGCTGCAGGGTCAAGGTGCTGCCTTGTGAAGACCGCCAGCTTGCTGCCTTCCGCGGCGCCTTATTATTTGGTCAGCCAAGGGTTCGGGGTTTAGGGTTTAGGGTTTAGGGTTTAGGGTTTAGGGTTTAGGGTTTAGGGTCGTCTTTTGGAAACGGGATCAGAGGAGAACTGCTAGGCGGCTGGTGCTGGGGTGAGAGGTGGTGGGGAGCAGAGGGCCTCGGGTTTAGGGTTTAGGGTTTGGATATTAGGGTCTAGGGTTTAGGGTTTAGGGTTTGGATATTAGGGTCTAGGGTTTAGGGTTTAGGGTTTAGGGTTTGTGGTTTAGGACTGGTGGCCCGCCAAGAGCCGGAGGCCTGGCTGAGCCGCAGCCAGTTTGAGAGGACAGAGGGACTCGAAAAGATTGCCCGACAGATGGCCCTTTACAGCTAGCTAGCTAGCTAGCTAGCTAGCTGGCTAGCTAGCTAGCTAGCTAGCTAGCTAGCCAGATAGATACATAGATAGCCAGCTAGCTAGCCAGCTGGCTAGCTAGCTAGCTGGCCGTCTGTCTAGCTGGCTAGCTGTTTACCTGGGTGGCTAGCTAGCTGGCTAGCTAGCTCTTCAGCTGGGTGGCTAGCTAGCTAGCTAGCTAGCTAGCTGACTAGCTGACTAGGTGGCTAGCAGTCTAGTTAGCCGACTAGCTCGCTATCTGGCTGGCTAGCTAGCTACATGGTTAGCTAGCTATTTAGCTGGCCAGCTAGCTGGCCGGCTAAGTGGCTAGCTACTGGGCAATTTGGCTTTTTGGCAGTTTAGCTGTCGAGTTGGCTAGCTAGCTAGCTGGCTAGCTGGCTGGCTAGCCAGCTAGCTAGCCACTAACTAGGCAGCTAGCTAGCTAGCTGGCGTGCTGCCTACCTGCCTAGCTGGCTAGCTCGCTAGCTAGCTAGCTGGCTCGCTAGCTAGCTAGCTAGCCGGCCGGATCGTTAGCTGGCTAGCTAGCTAGTTAGCTAGCTGGCTAGCTAGCTTCTCATTGGCAGCTAGCTGCTCACAGCTAGCTAGCTGGCTAGCTAGCTAGCTACTGAGCAGCAGGTCATGCTTGCAGCCCTCTGTGCTGCAAAACGGGCCGAATTAATGTTTGCTGCTGCTGCAGCTGCTGCAGCAGGCAGTTCTGCTGCTACAGCAGCAGGAGCAGCAGCAGCAGCTGCAGCAGCTGCTGCTGCGTTCATTTGCAAAAACTCGGTAATGCCACGCAAGTATTTGCTGCTGCTGAGAAGCTCTGCTGCAGCGGCAGCAGCAGAAGCAGCAGCAGCAACAAGCAGCCACCTGCTTAAGCTGTGGACGGGGAACTAGGGTTTAGGGTTTAGGGTTTAGGGTTTAGGGTTTAGCGTTTTGGGATGGCTGTTCTGAGCTGGGCCCGCCGCAGCAGCAGCAAAGCGTTGTGTCCGTCTGCTGCTAGCAGCAGCAGCTGCCTTTGTTTAAGTGCTGCTGCTGTTGGTGCTGCTTGTTTGCTGCTTCTAGCCCTCCCTTTGCTGCTGCGCTGCAGCAGCAGCAGCAGCTGCAGCGCGTGCTGCAGCCGCAGTCTGCTGCAGCAGTTCATGGGGAATAAATTGCTCCAGATCATTTTGCTGCTGCTGCAGGGGAGGTGTACGTACACCTCAGCAATCTGCCTGAAGAAACGCTCTTCAAAGGGCAGGTTGCTGCTGCGCCTCTGCTGCTGCTGCTGCTGCTGCTGCTGCTGCTGCTGCTGGGTCTGTTCGAGGCGCTGCTGCAGCAGCAGCTCGTCGTGGCCCTCCACGCGTTGGTAGAAGGCAGCAGCAGCAGCAGCAGCAGCAGCAGCAGCAGCAGGCGGGTCCAGCACTCGGGCCCAGATTGCCTCTTTGCACTGCAGCACAGGAGCAGCAGCATGGCAGCGAGAAAGTCCAGCAGCAACTCTGCTGCTGTTGCAGTCTGCTGCTGCTTCTGCTGCTAGCAGCTGCGCC
This sequence comes from Eimeria necatrix, assembly GCF_000499385.1. Lineage (NCBI taxonomy): Eukaryota > Apicomplexa > Conoidasida > Eucoccidiorida > Eimeriidae > Eimeria > Eimeria necatrix. The sequence continues at coordinate 8,165 of NW_013654295.1, forward strand.
TTGGCAAGGCCCCACAGCCTGTGTTGCTGCGCTGTTGCTGCTGCTGTTGCTGCTGCTGCTGTTCTTGCTGCTGCGGGGGTTGCTGCTGTTGGCGTGGCTCCTTCGCAGTTGGAGGCTGCGGGGCTTGCTGCAGCAGCAGCAGCGGCTGCTGCTGCTGCTGCTGCTGCTGCTGCTGCCCGAGCATTTGCTGCTGCAGTAAGGACGCGTTCAGGAGCAGCGCAGAGCCTCTCTAAAATAAGCCATCGTTGCTGCTGCAGCAGCAGCGGGAACTGCAGCAGCAGCAGCAGCACGCAGCGGCAGCAGCAGCAGCAACTGAGAGCCCCTCTCCACAGAGCCCTGCGGCTGATAGAATAAGCACTATGGCGAAGCGGCGCTGCTGCTGCATCTGCTGCTGCTGCTGCTGCTGCAGCAGAAGAAGCAGCAGGTGCAGGTGTAGCAGCAGCAGAAGCAGCAGCAGGCGTGGGAGAAGCAGCAGCAGAAGCAGCAGCAACAGCAGCAGGCGAGGCAGCAGCAGTTGCTGCTGCTCGTGCACTGCAGCACGCAAAGTGCAGCAGCTGCGCAACATAAGGACAAAGCGCAGCACCGCAGTAGCTTGCTGCTGCTGCCTTATTTCCTGCTGCTGCTGCTGCTGCTGCTGCTGCAGTGCAGCAAGGCAACGCTTGCTGCAACTGCAGCAGACACGGCCAGCGGCCCCTTCTGCTGCTGCAGCTGCAGGCTGTTGCGTCTGCTGCAGCAGCAGGTGCTGCAGCAGCGCTGCTTCGGCTTAGAGAGCCTTGTTGCTGCTGCAGCAGCGGCTGCAGCAGCAGCAGGTGCAGCAGCAGCAAGATCTGGTCTCCAGACACCGCAAGAGTAACAGCAGCATGCAGCCACGAAACTTGAAGCGAAGCTCTTGCTGCTGCTTTGCTGCTGCTTCTGCTGCTGGAACGCCTCTGCTGCTGCTGCTGCTGCTGTTGCTGCTGCTGCGGTGTCAGGGGAGAGCTCTGCTGCTGCTGGGGCGGTCGCGGCAGCAGCAGCTGTACCGATTGCTGCTGCTGCTGCTGCTGCTGCTGCTGCTGCTGCTGCTGGGGGGCAGCAGAACACTCAAGAGATACCTCCAGCACTTTTGCAGCAGCCGTGCGAAATACCTCAGCTGCAAAGGCGCCACTCAAACTTCAAACCCTAAACCCTAAACCCTAAACCCTAAACCCTAAACCCTAAAAGCTAAACCCTAACGAAGCTTCAACCAGAAGCCGGGAGAGGCGTAGTTCACGAAAGTCGGGCCTCTGCTAGTGAGTGTAGAGCGTAGAAGGCTTAGTGTGTAGGGTCTAGGGTTTAGGGTTTAGGGTTTAGGGTTTAGGGTTTAGGGTTTAGGGTCTAGGGTTTAGGGTTTAGGGTTCGTGGCAAGAGGTGGAAGATGAGTTTAACTACAGAGCGAAGGCCAAACCACAAAACCCAAGGGTCTTCTTCTCGCTGTAGTGCATTTACCATCTGAGCTCAAACCCTAAACCCTAAACCCTAAACCCTAAACCCTAAACCCTAAACCCCAAACCCTACATTCTGAACGCTAAAGTGTGATGTGCTAATAAAGTGGAGTCGAAGTGGTTAAGGGGAAAGATAAAGGATCGGCCTTTTAGTGCTAGGGTTTAGTATTCAGGGTTTAGGGTTTAGGGTTTAGGGTTTAGGGTTTACAAGGTCGATGATGGACTCAACGGCAATTTGCCCCTGCGTGGCTTTTCTCATTGCTGCTGCCAGCAGCAGCAGCCGCTGCATGCTGCTCTGCAGCTGCTGCTGCTGCTGCAGCAAACAAACCAGGGCGTCTCTGTCCATGTAAGGCTGAAGGTACCTGCAGCAGCAGCA
>NW_013654295.1:22500-25000 GCF_000499385.1 Eimeria necatrix
GCAACAGCCGAGACCTAGGGTTTAGGGTTTAGGGTTTAGGGTTTAGGGTTTAGGGTTTAGGGTTTAGGGTTTATGCAGGCTGCCCGGTTTGAGGAATTTGTGGGACAAAAAAGTCGCGAGAGAACTTCGGCAGCTGCAGCGGCTGCAGCAGAAGGTGGAAGAGGCGCAGCAGAATCATTATGCTGATGCAGCACAAAGACAAAAGGCAAACCCTAAACCCTAAACCCTAAACCCTAAACCCTAAACCCTAAACCCTAAACCCTGAACCCTAGGGCCTCTAAGCCCTAACCTGTGGAGGGGTGTTTGTGCCAGCAGTCAAATGTTTTTCACTTTACCGGTCCTGAGCCATAAAGCAAGCTTCAAGTGTCAACATCTAGGGTTTAGGGTTTAGGGTTTAGGGTTTAGGGTTTAGGGTTTGTGTTTAGGCGTTAATAGAAAGCCGCAACACTTCTTCCATTACGGGGGTTTGCGACTTAGAAGAAGTTGATGAAGCAGAAAGACAATTAAACCACCAGGCCAACAGACTGAGGGTTTACAGGACCCGCCGGGCGGTTAGGGTTTAGGGTTTAGGGTTTAGGGTTTAGGGTTTAGGGTTTCGGGGACAGTGTTCGTGTGCGACAGAAGCAGTATCGTCGCTGCTGCTGCTGCTGCGCTGCTGCTGCTGCTGCATCTACTACTGCTGCTGCTGCTACTGCTGCTGCTTGTTCTAGAGCTTTGCACGCCAGCACATTCCGCTGCTGCTGCTGCTGCTGCTGCTGCTGCTGCTGCTGCTGCTGCTGCAGGCAGCCATAGGGGGGTTGATACTGCAGCAGCTGCTGCGGCGCTTAGCAGCAAAGCAGCAGCAAGCAGCAATTACGCGGCTGCGCTCAGGGGGCCCCGCAGAGGGGCAGCTGCTGAACTTGGCGATACAAATGCTGCCAAAGTAAGCAGCAGCAGCAGCAGCAGCAGCAGCAGCAGCAGCAGCAGCAGTAGCAGCAGCAGCAGCAGCAGCAGTAATGAAGTAACTTGGAGCAGCACGGGCAGCAGATGTTGCAGCAGCAGCAGCTTTTCGCCACCCCGAGCAGCAACACCAGCAGGCAGTCAGACTTTGTGAAATTCCCAGCAGCAGCAGCAGCTGCTGCAGCAGCAATAGCAGCAAGTGCTGCTGCTGCTGCTGCTGCTGCTGCTGCTGCTGCTGCTGCTCATAACTCTGCATTTTCACTTCTCCCTCTAAGCTGCCACCTCATCAGAAAGCTGCTGCTGCCCTTGCCACTGCTGCTGCCGCTGCTGCCGCTGCCGCCGCCGCCGCTGCTGCTGCTGCTGCTGCTGCTGCTGCTGCTGCTGCTGCTGCTGCTGCTGCTGCTGCTGCTGCAGGCTGCTGCCTCCGGACTGGCGGGAGCTGGAGGTGGGGCAGCAGGCTTTGCTGCTGCAGAAAGAATACAAATTTATTTTGCGGCCAACGCGGCAGCACTTGGCTAGCTGCAGCGAGCTGCTGCAGATGCACCGGCTAGCTGTGGCTAGCTGCTGCCACAGGCTCCTCACTGCAGAGACAAAAAACAGAAAACTGTAAACCCTAAACCCTAAACCCTAAACCCTAAACCCTAAACCCTAAACCCTTGAGCGCCGCTCGCCCTGCTTCGCCCGCCTCCGCTCTTTCCCGCCTGTGTGACACACTTCCCACACACTGCCCCGCATACGGTTTAGGGTTTAGGGTTTAGGGTTTAGGGTTTAGGGTTTAGGGTTTAGGGTTTAGGGTTTAGCGTCGATGGTTCAGGTTCAGGAATAAGGGTTCACTGTTCCCTCAGCAACATTCCGGGCTCCGGAATCCTGATTTAGGGTTTAGGGTTTAGGGTTTCGGGTTTAGGGTTTAGGGTTTAGGGTTTAGGGTTTAGGGTTTAGGGTTTGCTGCAGGGTGGCTGGATTCGTGGCTCTGGGCTGTTTGGTGAGTTCGCACCGGCGGCTGCAGCTGCTGGAGGCTTTCGGGCGTTTGCGATTTGCTGCTGCGCTGCTGGGGGCTTTGAGGGAAGAAGCAGCAGCAGCAGCAGCACAAGTGCAGCGGGCGAAGCAAGCAGCAGCAGCGGAGGTGTGGGCTTTGCTGCAGCAGCAGGGGCGCTGCAGCACAGCAGCAGCAGCAGCAGCAGCAGCAGCAGCGGGACGCAGCCCCGCTGCTGCTGCTGCTGCTGCTGCCAAAAGCTTCAACGCATGCAAGGCCAACCTCCAGCTCCTCCTCAGCCCCAGCGCCACGCACCAAAGCCCCCAGCAGCAGCAGCAGCAGCAGCAGCAGCAGCAGCAGCAGCAGCAGCAGCAGCAGCAGCAGCGGGGGGAGGGGGCTTTGCTGCCTCCCTCTACCCTCTCCACCCAAGTGCGCGGGTATTCGACTACGGCGCGGCCCTGCAGCGCATGCATTCCGCAGCAGCAGCAGCAGCAGCAGCAGCAAGACACGCACCGCGTGCGCTGCAGCAGCAGGGGCTGCTGCAGCAACGACTGCCACTGCTGCTGCAGCAGCAGCGCCAGCAGCAGC
>NW_013654295.1:30000-32677 GCF_000499385.1 Eimeria necatrix
TAATATTCTTTTTAATATTCTTTTAATACTCTTTTAATATTCTTTTAATATTCTTTTATTATTATTTTTATTATTCTTTTTAATATTCTTTTAACAGTTTTAATTTTTACTTTCAATATTTGTTGGTCTTGTTATCTTCGCTTTGATGTGCTTTTCATTGTGACATTATTTTTATCTTTGATATTTTTTTATTTCTTTAATTTATTTCTTTTTAATTATAATTAATTCTTTTTATTTTTAATTCTTTTTAGTTTTATTTATTATTTTCTTTATTTTTATTACTTCTATTTTGTTGAATTGGCTTTAAAAAAGATGTTTTAAAAAAAGATTTTAAATATTTCGGTTTGACAGTTTTAGAAGTTGAATTAAAGCCCTTTGGAGTTTTTTAATTAAAAATTTTAATTCCTTTTACATTCTTTAATTCTTTTTTATGACAAAACACTCAAATTAATTAATTAATTAATTACGTAATTAGTTAATTAATTAAACATTTATTTATTTATTTATTTATTTATTTATTTATTTATTTATTTAAAATAAAAATTCTGTTTTTCAAATTCCGCAAACTTCGCCTTACTGCACTGCCGCGCCGAGAAAGTCCTGAAGATTCAAAAGTGGAAATTCGAAACAAATTCAATTTAATTAATTTCAATTCAATTAAATTCAATTAATTAAATATAATTTCACATTAAATAAACCAATTAAATCAATTAATTAAATTAATTAAATTAATTAAATTAATTAATTAAATTAAATTAAATTAATTAAATTAAATTAATTAAATTGTCACCTCGTGGTGAAGTCGAAAACATCCGCCGACGAGTTGCGAAGCTGCGAGTACAGCGCAGTAGAGCCAGTTGCCGTCGACGGCGAATTTCATCATTTTGCAAAATTCAAAAAAAAACAAAAAAATAAATAAATAAATAAATAAATAAATAAATAAATAAATAAATAAATAAATAAATAAATAAATAAATAACAAAAATAAAAGAGAAGTGAAGAGCGAAAGAAAGGAAAGCAGAAGAGGCGAAAAGAGAAATCCGCGAAGACAAAAGCGGAGTTCGTTTTGAAGTGAAGACCGAACTGAATTGAATTCAATTCCAATTCAAAATCTGAATCCAAACTGTTCTTTATTTTTCTGAATCCAAACTGTTCTTTATTTTTCGCCAAGTCCGAATTTGGAAATAAATTCAAAAGAATAAAAGTGGTTTCAATTTGGCGGCGGGGGCGGCGCGAGGCGCGGCGCGAGGTGTACAGACACCTGGGACCCGCGCAAACCCAAGTGGAAAGCTGCGGGAAAAACGACTTTTTGGACCTTTTAGAGAATTCCCACTTCATTTAAATGTTTATTTTATTCTTTTTGACGCATTTTGACGCATTTTGGTGCATTAAAATGCACAAAAAGTCCAAAAATCGGAAAAAACTGCTGCGACCTCCACTGACACCGCGCAGCTGTTCAACTTTTGCAAGTCCGGCTGTTTTCAGCTTTCTGCGCATTTAATTCCATTTATTTATTTATTTAATTTATTTATTTATTATTTTATTTATTTACTTATTTATTTATTTATTTATTTTGAAGAAAAAAGCAAGGTTTAGTTCGAAGGTTTCCACCCGCCGCCGCGCCGCAACACGAACACTTGAACGGCGCAACGTGAAATTAGGGTTTAGGGTTTAGGGTTTAGGGTTTGCAGTTAGGGTTTCGCTCGAGCTAGGCACGGGAAACTCACGCCGCACCCAAACCCTAAACCCTAAACCCTAAACCCTAAACCCTAAACCTCAAACCCTCAAAAGAGCGAAAGGCTGCACACAAAGCTAGACAGCCCTCCCTGTCCCAGCCTTCCAAACCGTGCTGCAGCTGCAGCAGCAGCAGCAGCAACTGCTGCAGCAGCAGCAGCAACTGCAGCAGCAGCAGCAGCAGCAGCTGCTGCTGCTGCTGCTAAGTGCTGGACTGGGGGCCAAGGAGGTCGCGGGCTGCTTCAATTGCTGCTTGGATTTGTGTTCTTTTGTGGGCAATTTGGTCTGCGATTTGTTTTGCTGCTGCTTCTGCTTTTTGCTGCTGCTGCTGCTGCTGCTGCTGCTGCTGCGCTGTTTGCTGCAGACTCGGCTGCAGCAAAACTTGAGAACTTTTCAAATTTATTTCTTTCCGCCTTTTCACCATCAACTCCACAACCCCCATTTCCAAACTCGCCGTCGAAATGCTCCGCTTCAGCTGAAACCACAAACCCTAAACCCTAAACCCTAAACCCTAAACCCTAAACCCTAAACCCTAAACCCTAGGTCTTGTCTCGCCTGCAAAGCGTAAACCCTAAACCCTAAACCCGAGGGCTCCGCGCCCTGAGCGCCAAACTCTGGAGGTTTTCTGACGCTGCGCGCAGTGACCACTCAACCGTAAACCCTAAACCCTAAACCCTAAACCCTAAACCCTAAACCCTAAACCCTCGCATCCAGCGAGGCCTAGCTCCTGACACGCTCGATAGCGCCAAACCCAATACCCCAGGAGTCCAGCCTCTGACCCACCCGCATAAGCCCTAAACCCTAAAAGCCCCTAAACCCTAAACCCTAAACCCTAAACCCTAAACCCTCGCACCTGCGTCACTCGGGCCTCGATTTCGCGCTGCAGCAGCAGCAAACCCTCGAGGTCCTGCTGCCTCGCCAGCAGCAAATTAAAATGCCGCCC